>NW_027109174.1:13855-19755 GCF_000696795.3 Halyomorpha halys
AATTCACATTTTATTTCTGTTTTTTAGAGGGTTCGGAAAAAAAAAAAAAAATCGATATTTTTAGGGCCTTCAAAAAGTTTGCCAATGTGTTCCGAATAAAAAAGCCGGTTGCTAAGTGATTAATATAACGTTGATAATATGTAAATATAATGTATGTTTATCTCGGAAACGTTTGCTTCCAGCGATCCAGGAGGTTCGTTGACCGAGTTTATTCTTGACGGAGAGTGTTTGGAGCTTTGACGCTAGGGCCACGTATTAATAATTGCTCGCTAGTTTGTGTAAATTTAAGTGTTTTGAATTACTTTTCTGATGTAGATTGTGTTAAATTAATATTAATAAAGATGTCTTAACGTCACGAAATCAAATTGACGTGTGTGAATTGATTTTATAGTGTGTTACTGGTGTACATTCACATAACGTATGATTTATGCAATTACGTAAGTTCTCTGTGACAAAGATTTTTACGATTACTGATTATTAGTGTTTTTTTTTATTTTTAAAGACCTAAGTATCATTACTATTAAAATTAATAGTTTAATTTCTATAAGTGTAAATTAGTTACAGCTAACCTTTCTGACTAACTCAAGGGTTGCCACTTGCTGTGTGGCCCCTACTTTATTGTTGTTATCCACAGTAATTATTAATATACTCTATACTAGACCCAGTTTTGTTCTATAAGATTGTAGTTATCCACGATATTTTTTTTAATAATACTCTATATTTATATCTATGTTATGTACTATTTTTTGATGGTATACTTGGTATTTGCTTTATATTATTAGTTTAGAGTTAGGAGGTAGTTAGAGGTAGGAGTCAAAGAGGTACAACTTAGCTAGCCTAACCCGACAAACTATTCCAGTCCAGCCAGTGACGTCACCAAGTCCTGTCCAGTGCTGCGCTGCATCGTATTCGGGCTGTAATCGTGAGTCCCTTGAACATTATTCTGATAGGCGTTTTAAATATAAAGATTTAATACAGAAGAAAATAGTCATATAATTTTAGAGTTGCAGGAATTTTTACTTACCGGCCAGGCTAAACAAATTAGTAAAACAGCAGTTGAAGCGGTTCTCATAGCTGCGAGGAAATTAGAGGACAATTGAAACACCTTTATGGTTGAAAACGCCGAGTTAAAAGGAGAAATTACGGCAATAAAAAATCAACATTGTAGCCCAATACGACTTGACACTCAGGCAATAGAACTTATAGAACGACGTAGTCAAGGAACAGATCAAGCTTTTAGTCGAAAAAAGAGGGTAAAACAAAGAAGCGAAGTTATGCCTCAGCACTAGTTCATAAGCGCCAAGAAACAACTAAAAAACCATTGAGTTCGGTTTTCAAAGTCAGACCCACCAAAGCAAAGAAACGTATCCAACGATTCAGGCACTAAAAATGGGAATTAAGCAAAATTTTACACCGTCTACAGAAGGGGTGAAAATCAGAGGAGTAGTGGACACGGCCAAAGGAGTTATAATCAGGACAAGCACAAAAGAAGAAGCTAGAAAGGTTCATCAATCTGAATGTATAAAGAGACTAGGCGCTAACATAAACCTAGAGAATAAACCTCTACCCAGGTTGATAATATATGATGTACCGAGAGACCTGGACCACGAAAAAATCATTGAGCACTTTTGGAGCCTGAATGCCAATAAATTAGAACGTATCAGGCAACACTTCAACCCTGTGTTTAACACTGCCCCGAGAGGAAGGGATTCCGTACATTGGGTGGTGGAAGTATCCCCAGCAGTGAGACATGAGATATTAGCCGAGGGAAGAGGGTTCCTTGAGTGAGCATCCTGTAATGTTCGGGACTGAGTGGCGGTGACCTGTTGCAACAAGTGCTAAGGCTTCTCGCACATTGAAAAATGTTGCACTGCAGCAGCCGTGGTTGTTGTGGTGAGAGGGGGCATAGCTTTGGTAGCTGCCCAACACAGAAATCTGGTGGGCAACCTAAATGCATGAACTGCTCTAGGACTAACACAGGTTCAGACATTTGTTTTGATTAGAAGGAGTCTCCAACTTATAAAAGAGCTCTTGAAAGGACAATCATCAGAACGCAATACGAAGACAATGAGTGATATTATAACGATAAGAATAGCAAAACACAACATGAATAGGGGAACGTAAGCAATGGACGAATTTAGACACATGGCAATAGTGAACAGGATAGACATTGCTTCCCTTCAGGAACCTCCTACTAGAAGAGGATAAGTTGTTGGTACTGCACCACATGACCGAATTATTTCCTCTTCTGGAAGTGGGGTGCGTGATGCGCCACAGAGTGCTCTTCTAATCATCACTAACTCACATACCATTATCGCACAACCTGACCTAACTAACAAGTTAATTTCCGTCAAGGCTCCAGGTATTAACTTTAACCTCATTAACGTCTATGCAAAATTTTCTACTCCACTGGAAGAAATCCTAACTCAGCTCCAGGATATCATGAGCAAACTACGGAAAAATATGATTATACTAGGCAATTTTAATGCCAAATCCATATTATGGGGAAGCCGGAGGACTAACAGACATAAAGAGCATGTTACTAGAAGACTTTGCTGCATGCAACCGGCTGGTTATTCTTAACGAGGCGGCATCTTTGCCTACTTTTTCGAGCCCCAGTGGAGAATCTTTCATAGACGTTACCATGGCAACACCAGATATTGCACAACTCATTAGCTGCATAGGACCTGCAGCGACCGTCGCGTGGTGACCTGTAATTAATAAGGATGAATCGGGCAGGCACTACGGAAGATAACGGTTTACAACACAGGGTGTTGAGTGGGAGTGCTTAACGGATAATATTCAATGGCATCTATCGCAGGTGGAGCTGGTTCATGATATTGAATTGGAAGAAGAGGCTTCTCGACTTTCATCAAAAATCAATACTGCGGTCCAGGAAGTATTTCCCACCGTAAAGGAGTCAGTAAGGAAAGGACAACCGTGGTGGAATCATCAACTGACGAGCCTTAAGCGTGAGAGAAAAGAATGGTGATGCTGAAGAAGGCTTAAAAACTGCGTATTTTGTCCTAAATTATGATGTTGTTTTTATGATGTTGCTGGAGCTTTTGACAATATGTGGTGGCCTGGAATAATGGAGGAACTTAAAAGGTTCCACTGTCCAAGAAATATGAACAAGCTTATTATATCCTTCTTGGAGAGGCGTTCAGTCTTCTTCCAGTTACCAATAAGGGGGATGACGAGACTGACCCAACGGGGTTGCACTCAAGGATCCGTTTTAGGACTCCCTTCACAGTTTTGTAATGGGGGAATAAAATGATAAAACCATCACAGGAAGTGAGGTTTCTAGGCGTTCTTTTGGGCGAAAGATGTAACTTTACCAACCACTTAAAGGAAGTAAAAAGTAAAACTGTTTTTCGCTACAGCTTCCTCAATAATATAGCAGGAACGACCCGGGGCCAAAAATATGGGTGTAGAGAAATAATATACAAAGCTGCCTTCTTGCCTATTGCCCTCTATGCTGCACCTGCCTGGGGACAAAATCTCTCGTATTCAGATCTTAAATTATTGGAACAGGCACAAAGGAGAGCTCTATTACTTGTGACTGGGGCTTATTGGACTGTGTCAACTTCAGCCTTAGAACTAATTACGGGTCAGTTCTAGCGAAGTTTCTAGTAGAATCGACGACATTGTCTTATCCGAATGGCAGAAGAGGTGGGATAACGGTACAACTGGAAGACTGACTCAAGTTCCTCCCAGGTGTCAGAAAAAGGGTAAAAAACGAATGGGTTGAGACAGACCACTGGACGGAGCAGCTTCTTACAGGCATGGCAACATCAATTCAAAGTACACTTCTTCAAAAAAAAAAAAAAAAGATGACCCTAACTGTAACTGCGGAGCCGTGGAAGATGTAAAACATATAATTTTTGACTGCCCTATGTACACTTGTGCCAGACTGGCTTTAGCAGGTGAGTTCTGTTTGTTTGATTGGCCGTCTAGGTCCCTACAAAAAGTAGTGACGATAAAAGAAGGATAAAAAAAAGTGAGTGAAGTGGCCCCTCTCAAATGTGAATGCCGTCCTGTAATCTATCATCACCCTATACTTTACGCTAACTGCACCAACTGTGAACTCTTTTTATTACCTGCCCACAATGGACGATTCTACGGGGATGTATTATCAATTAAAATTTCTTGATGTTTATACTTCTTGCTCGGGGGATCCGAGAAGACGGTCCTTCTCGGATCCCCCGAGCATGTGTCTTTTTTTTTTTTTAAAAGATCTTCATATTCCCTTTTAAGCCTCTGTCTCCAGTCCTAAGCCTGATTGATTGATCCGAACCGCGGGGCCTAGATTTTGGGTGCATCTTGACTTGGTGATACCCGGCTTTTCGGTCTAATGTGCTAAATATCGTAGCTCCACCCAGTCTTCCAGAATGTCTTCCAGCCGTGGAATTGGATACCGTTCGTCAACCGTATTTTCATTAATTAGCGGTAGTAAATGACAACTCTGTACCTCTCCGCTTCCTCTCCCGGCACTACCTTATTTTAAACCTCCCACAAGGAGCTATTGTAGGGTGACGTGGTATTTACAATGATACTCTGTCGTTTTAAATCCTCGAGCACTTTCCTAATATGCTCCCTCAGTGCCGATATCCCCCTCTTTCACATGGGTTACTTTCTCCTGTTTTAATTGTATCTCATGCACTGTCCTACCGGTTGCATCCAACCCTCTCTTTAAAAAGTATATCAGTATATTCCTGTTTGATACGCTGACAGACAAAGACCGAGGCCGCACGGGTTGGAGCAATCTATCAGGCTGAGGACTGAAGACAGAGGTTTAAGAGAGAATATAAAGATATGTTTTTAAAGAAGGAGACATGCTTGGGGCTACCGGGAAGACTCATCATACTAAAAGAAGATAAAGTTACATATGTGAAACATGATGACAGGAGAAACCCGAAGGCCTTAAGTTACCACATTCGGGAAGAGCTCAAAAGTTTAAAACACCAGGGATTTATTATTGATGGTACATCTCCATACAATAGTCTATTGTGGGCGGTTAAAAAGAAGAGCGCGCCAGGTGAAACTACTGCAAAGTACAGAGTGGTGATAGATCCCCAGATTTGAAGACATTCTGGAGACAGGCTGAGCGGGGCAACGGTATTCAGCACATTGGACTTGAAGGCCGGAAATCATCAAATCAAAATTCACACTATGGATCAACATAAAGCAGCATTCATATTCAAGAGAGACCACTATGAATTTACAAGGATGTCGTTTGGCCTCAAAAATGCTCCCATAACCATCCAGCGCCTGATGGACGTGTTTTTGAGGGGAATAGACGAATCGGTACACCAGATTTATATGGATGATCTCCTAGTGTTCAGTAAGAACGAAGACGAACATGTGTGCAACACTTACACAGCGTATTCTAGAGAATCAGGAAATTTTGGCTCAAATTATTGGGGGAGAAATCATTTTTGGGGCACTCGATTTTCAGGGAAAGAATTGAACCCGACACGGGTAATGTCGCAGAAATACAGAAGATGGCAGTGCCTAGGGATGTGAAGGGAGTTTGAAGGTTGCTGGAAACTTTAAATTATTATTGAAGATTTATGCAAGAAATGGCTGAGTACCTCGTCCCACTCAACAATCTTCTCAAGAAAGGCAGTAAGGTGATCATCACTCCGATGGTGAAAGACAATATAAGGTGGTGCATGGAGAAGCTGCAGCAGGAGCCGGTGCTTTTCCTAACTTCACTCGGCAATTCAAAATCACTACAGACGCGAGTGAGTATGCATTGGAAGCGGTGTTGTCTCAGGATGGTAAAGGGGGAGATCGCCCAGTGGCATATGCCAGTAGGCGCCTAAAAGAGACGGAGACCAGATACAGCGCACTGGAACGAGAGCTCTGGGAAATAGTGTAGGGTGTTGACCACTTTA
>NW_027109175.1:0-1262 GCF_000696795.3 Halyomorpha halys
CTGTATCATATCATTATGTCATTATGATCAAATTTACTGGTTGTATTTTTTTATACAGTTGTAATTATCAATAAATAAATAAAATAAAAAAAAAAGTTTGTCTTTTTATTTGCAATAGTTCCCATGATATTCGTTAAAATTTATTCACAAAATATTGATTTTTCTTATTTGGAAATGTTTTAGTGTTCTAGGTATTTTTAACGAAATGATGCTCCGAATGAAAAAATGAGCGAATATTTTAGTTGTTTGCTTCTGTATAGTGCCATAAAACATCAGGCGTCTTCAACCCTATTATTTTTTAAAATTTTTATTTTACATTACATTTTACTTTTTTGTTTCTTTTTATATTGTCAGCTAGTCTTCCATTTATTAAGATTGGTAGTACTTCCGCTTTCTTCCATTAAGCTGGGACATGACATTTTAACGTAAAATTTTAAAATCTTAAAAGGATGTCTTTAGCTTTCTCTCCCAGATTTTTCAAAAATTCAGGCCGTTTTTAGTTTGCTCAGGGCAACATCCAGTTCCAATCTTGAAAAGGGTTAACAGAAAGTCTTGGTTTTTAACCTTTTCTGGGAGAGTAACATTATAGATCTTGGGAAACCCTTCAGCTATATCCTTCTAGGTAGAAACTAACTTGTTCCCTATTTTAATACGCTCATTTTCTATAATGTTCTCTCTGTTTATCCTAGAAATAAAATCGTGGTATTTAATAATAAATATACTATATATGTAAACAGCAAATCTTCTGAATTAAATAACCGAAACACCAATTCCACTGTTTTATTATAGTCTCATATGAAATATTTGGGCTTTATCCCAAGCAATTGAGGTGCGCCGGGAAACATGGACGTTCCATGAACGTTAAAGTTATGCCTAATTTTCAAATTGTTGTTACAATATTTTAGTTTTTTCTACAATAAAATAAACTTGAGAGCGCGTGGATGTTAAATACTTCAATATCTACTTTCTAATGACATTTTTGTGTAAAAATTGTGTAAAAACTTTTTTATAACTGCGAATTATGCGTAATTTTTGTAACTTTTAGAAAGGTTTTCAATTTTCTAATACCTCCTGCTATGTTAAGGCAGCCATCAATTTTAAATCCTAACTGTATAAACCTTATTAATTATTAACTGTTTATAGTTTTAATTAAAGTAATAAAATGTTAGGGTGAAATAACTTTTTTCCTCCTCGCTGAGAGAGACAAAAATTTAAGAAAAAAAAATTTTAAATTCATATTTAATAATATAAATGTTTTCATT
>NW_027109176.1:0-301 GCF_000696795.3 Halyomorpha halys
GAACATTTTTAATTAGTAATTAAATTGATATGATGATGAAATTGAATTTAATCAGGACTATGTTTTTTAAACTTTTTATGCGAACTTTTTTTTGCATATTATATGTTAGAATACTTGTATTTCTTTTCTATTTCTTACCAAAATATAACACTTCAAGGACTTGAATAAAAATTTTCTTAAGGAAACATTTACATTACATTAGATTCGGTGGTGTTGTATAATTTATTTTGTGGGTTAGTAAAATTAACAATATTTTGATTATTCATAACAAATGTTCCGAATTGAGAAATCAATTCTCAAA
>NW_027109176.1:2016-3154 GCF_000696795.3 Halyomorpha halys
TTACTAACCCACAAAATAGATTATACAATATCACCGAATGTAGGGTAATGTAAAATTATACATTCTGAAAAATTTCAGTTGTTTTTTAGTGTTATAATAAAAACAATTTTTTTTTAGTAAGTTCTTTGTTAAGTGAAAAAATTATGGAGTTTAGCAACATTTATTAAATATCATCGTTATTTATATAAATTATAAAGTGAAGGACAGTGACTGGGGGGTGGAGGGTGGCAGATGGTCCCCAAAGGGTAGAAGTGTCAGCTACTTAGTGCCCTAAGCCGATCAACCCATCAGCTAATACCCCAATCAAGCTACAATAATGGCTTCCCATCAACCCTATTTCTCTCCTACTCCTGTCTTCGTAGCCAGAGTCAGTTGATTCGGGTTTCCAATTGTTTGGAAATAACACAATTATATTTTCCAATATAATTTAAAAATTACAAATAATATATTAATTGAGACGGAGATGCAACATGTATTAGTGTGTTTTTGTGTAATTATTGGAAGGCTTAGATGCATAATAATTAAAATATATTAATTACTGTTGTTTCCAGAGCTTTTTACTCCAAGGTTCTCAAGATGTGCCATGTACGTCGTTTAGATGTGACCCCTTCCACTGAAAAGTTCTTTTTTTTTTTTATTTAAAATACTTTTTATTTATTGATAGATATTTCAATAATCACACAGTTGTGGGCAATAGTGATGAATATAGGTAATTGTGATGAATGATCACATTCATACTAAAATAAAAGAATGAAAAAAAAAAATCTCTTAAAATATATACGAACAGAAGGATAAAGAAAATGAACATAATCGCACTATATGTATGAAAAAAAAAAATAAAATAACATAATGATAAAATAATATAATATCTAGACACATTTACACTCTTATATAAAATATTTACACAATCGATCTGAGGGGTAATGCAGAGCTCAAAAGATCCCAGCGCATCCCTTCAGCCAGTGGAGGCTGAGCAAGAGTTTCCGTAAATAGGCAGCATACTAATCATTACTAGTCATAGGATAAAATAAGTAGGTTATATTTTTTTTTTTTCATTTTTTTGTTCCTGTCTTCTTAATCGTATGGTTTTTTTTTATTCTCTCTATTCCCGTCCCATTTATCTCATCTCATATTTCTC
>NW_027109176.1:8724-9095 GCF_000696795.3 Halyomorpha halys
TTAGTCGAACCATGATGAATGTGAGAGCTGTCATCTGTCGATAGTCTATATCATGTTATTAACATGTATAGGAGGTTTATTGTAACACTAAAAAAAAAGCTGAAATTTTTCAGAATGTATAATTTTAAATGCCCTAATTGTTTATATAGACATTGCAAGGTTAATGTTGGACAATAAATAATTGTTCCATTTTCTCCAAATATCGTCCAGATTTTAGAAATCCAGTTCCTTGCCAACTGGTCTCCACATTAATAATATATTTTATATATAATCTTTTCACTTTCTTGAGACTGGTTATTATTGTTTAAATAAAATTAATTGTATCCAAATTAAACTTTGGACTTTTAAAGGAATAATAAAGATTGGTTTGA
>NW_027109176.1:9345-9749 GCF_000696795.3 Halyomorpha halys
TCCATTTGGGTAGTTTGCCCGCTACAAATATCCTCATTATTTTTATTTATTTTATAATTATGGTATGAATGTGATGATTTATCACTATTATCCACTGCCAAAGTTGTAGCAGATGTTAATATTTATCGGTACATAATTATTATTACTAGTAAAAAATTAATAATTGCAATATTATTGACAATGTAATTTAAACAATTTATGCTTAATACAGTTTTTTTTTTAGCTTAATGACATAAGTTCTACCATACTATTGTATATAGGTGCAAATGTGTATTTATTTTACTGTAAATTAAATTAAATATTCTTTGTATCGAATATAATTTGTTTTTAATTAATTAATTTTTTTATATTATTTCATCAGTTTTATTTATGATATAGATTTATATAAATCTTATTATCATTTT
>NW_027109176.1:9936-10409 GCF_000696795.3 Halyomorpha halys
TGTATGAGGATTCCATGTCAGTCGTTTGTCGAGATGTAGTCCTAAGTAACGGATCTGTTCGACAGGAATAAGTGGGGTATTATTAAAGGATACTGGAAGGAAAGAGGTCATAGGTTTACGACGAAGGGTAAATGTGATTTGGTAGGATTTATTGGAATTAATTTTAATCCTCCAGTTTTGGCACCATTAAAAAAAAAAGTAAATATTTAAAATAAAGTAATACATATGTAAAATATGATGGATACAAATAATTGATAAAGGAATAATAAATAGATATTTAAAAAATTATGAAATATAAAAAAAAATAATAAAATATGCAATATATATACATGTCATTCTTCCTCTGGATAATCTCTATCCTCATCTGTTCCATGCGTGTGACGGTGGATGATTTAATTATTTTTATGCTTTAAAGTTTTTTTTTGTATTGAATTATGTTAGTTGTTTTTAGTTATCTTAGGTTTTAAATTTAG
>NW_027109177.1:0-2487 GCF_000696795.3 Halyomorpha halys
AAATCCTACGTAAAATCCTTGATGCTCCTTATTACGTAACAAATAATAAATATATATCTTTATTAATAAATAAATATCACTCTTTATTAATATTTTAAAAGTCTAACGTTTCGGCCAATCTGGCCTTCCTCAAGGACAACCTTAACTATAAATTTAAAGTCTTGGATCCAACTATTAAAATATTTTGGAGGCTGTTCTGCTCAGGTCTAATAATTTTAGCCAAATTAATTTATTTCTCCACTTTTTTATTTAATTTTAAAACTTTGAATTACAATTTATTTTACACTATTATTACTCACTTATCAGTTATTTCGTCCCTGACTTAATTAAATTAATAAAAATGAAAGTTTATATTACATTATCACAGTTTGAAATATTAAAGAATTACGGAATGAGGAAATGTCATAAGCGACATCGATGTTTATTTTTGATTATAATATTTTAAATACTGTTTCTACATGAAGATTTTCTCAATTCACCTATTTTTTTATCCACATCTATTCACCAAGTTTTTATAATGTGAATAAAAAGTTATTAAATACAACTAGCTTGTATTTAGTTTTCAAATATGGAAACAATTTTATGTTTTATCAAAGTAGTTGTTTTTTTGTTTTTTTTTTGTGTGTGTTTACCCAATTTATAAGTATTGAACGAGTTTATTTTGATTCAAACAATGTCAGAAAAGCTTTCCAAGTATATGTTACTATTATAAATTATACAATAAAGTTTATTATTGCTGGATTTGAGTGGCTTTATAGTTAATTTTGATATTTTAATAGAGCTTTACTTAATTCTCCTATAACTTAAAATTGTGGTATTTTTAACAAGTTAGAAATCAAGTTTTTAGAATATCAATAAAATTCATTAAATAGTTTGCATTTAGTTTTTCAATTATGGTAAAAATGTATGTTTTTAATCACAGAAGTCTTTTGTGGGCTTGTCCAACTTTGTTTTTGTGGTAAGTATTGAACGAGTTTATTTTGATCCAAACAAAGTTAGATAAGCTTTCCAAATATATCTTAATATTATAAGTTACACAACAAAGTTTATTTTTGCCGGATTTGAACGAATTATACACAATTTGGGTTATTTCTGTCAGTTTTTCGGTATCATACTGCACGAAAAACTGTTGTAATAACGATTTTGAATACGTTTAGAATTAAAGTTTGATGAAACCGTTTTGACAGAGGATGACAATCTGAAATAGGAACACAATAAGAACAAATCAAAATTTAATGTAGTCTCCTTGAGACGAGGTGTGGATAGTATTATCCGGCGATCGGTTTTGGAGGTCGCGAGACACCTCGGCCAAGGCTGATTTTGGCGGAACCAATTGCGGCAGGTGTCACAGCCTCCTAAGGACACCAATCCCTTTTTTTCTATCCTCGGGGGAACCACTTTAGGGGAAAAGGGGTTCGGTAAGAAACCTATAATGTCATATAAAATAACTTGTGAGCGTTACTAAAATGGAATTGAAGGAGATACAGCAAAAATAAGAAAAATTAAATTTATATTGTATTGTGAGAGGCAATTTTAATTGTTATTTAACCTTAAATAACCATTCGTTGCAGATTTGACCCAAAACAGATATGCGTCTTTTTATTCCAAACTCCTTAACCATCCTAACCCATTAATTCTTAATCTTTCATCCTTAACAATCCCTGATAATCCTCCGAGGCGTCTGAAAAGAAGATGGCCACGGGACCTTCTAGTTTAAATTGATGTTTGAAGTACCACCAATGGGTGGTTCCTTCCCAAGATTTTCAAGTGTATATGAAACATACTACATATTTACCTGTTGTATTATTTTGTACAGTTGTAAATTACAATAAATAAAAATAAACAAAAAAAAAAAAATTGTTATTTAATTTTACTAGATTAGATTTCGAAACCTAAAAATATTTAAACGTCCATTTCAAGTGAAGTTGAAAAACCAAAATCATTTCACTCTAGTGCAAGAGGCCAAGAGTACAAAAAAGTCAATTCACTACAATTTTTGATTACTTTAATGGAAATTATGTACAATTAATTACAGGTAAAAATTGATGAGTCTGTCATTTACCGTTAGGCGGAATAAAAAATGGCAGATTTTTCAAAAAGTTAAATAAAATATTTTATCATTCGGAGCTCTATATCGTTAAAACTACCTAAACACTAATAACCCTGATGGAACATAAATTAAAGTTGAGTAAATTTGCTAAAATATGAGCCCTAGCTTTTTACGTTCAATCTATTTTACGTACTTGTTTGTTAATTTTAGCAAATATCACGGAAAATACTACTTCTACGATGATAAACGTCATAAACTACTTTATGGCATATTAAAATAGCTTTAAATTGTGTACTTTTCTAAATACTCCACTAACGCCTGTTGAACAGATTCGATACTTAGAACTCCATTTTGACAAGATACTTACTTGGAATCCACACACTAGACTGAAACGACAAGAAACTGCTCGTAGATTCCGATTGCTACAACACTTACTT
>NW_027109178.1:0-1538 GCF_000696795.3 Halyomorpha halys
CTTATTTCTAGAATATGACATTGTTTTGTTGATTTTTTATCAATCTGAAACCGTTTAATATGATGTTTTGAGATTAATTTGTAAACAATATATCTTTAATGTTTTTTATTGCAGGAGGACCTCTTGTTTATCGTTTGGTTATTTTCCGTTTCTTTTTATAGCAATAACAAATGGGAATACTATGTTTTCAAACTCTATTCCCTTTATTTTTATAACTAAATAATTAATTACATTGGTAACATAGTAGTAACGTATTCAAAAATAAAATAAATAAGAAAAAATTAACCGAATTTATGTATTTGATAAGAATTAGGACTAGATGGATGGAGTATTTCAGTAAGACAGAAAAAAAAAAACAACTAAAAATAAAACATAAGCTGACCCGGACAGATAATCTTTCCTATCTTTCCACTGAAGGATTAAAAATAATCTATAGGTCGTCTCTGAATAATATTTGTCATTAAATTTCAGTAATTTTTTTTATAACTATTCTCTACTATGGTCTTTATAATGAAAAGTTATATTTAAATAATGCTTGTACAGAAATTCAGAAATGCCAAATTTTGCACTGCCGGAATAAAAAATTTAGCAGGATAAAACTTATAAATCCTTCGGGAATTGTCTAAATCGTAATAAGATGTCGATACCTAGGTTATTTTGGATGTACAATATAAAATTAAGTTGAATTTAGTGTAAAAAAAACTTCAGAAATATTTGTTTACACCAATATTGTTTTTGTTACCGCGTTAAATTAACTCGCACCTTATGTTTTTAGTTGACCACTCACACACAAAGAAAAATTGCGTAAATTTTGGAGATCACATAGCTTACACAATTTTCCAGAGTGGTTTTCCGGGGAGGTATCGGATATCTTTTCTTCTTTTATGAAGAGTGACTCATATCAGTTTCAGGAAAAACCTCTTAGCTATTGATGAGGTGAAAGCTAAGGATGTGAAATATTGTGTTCCAGACTTTCCAACATAAATCTCTATTTCTAAATCAAATGAGCAAGAGAAAGATAATACCCTTATTTTAGACCTATAATAACCGCTAACTTCACAGGATGAAAATTACTGCTTAACTTCTTTGTAATTCCGCGTTCACTAAAAGCATCAAGACGTTAAGGAATTTAACAGAATTTTATTCCTTTTTTGAAATTGAATAAACTGAAAGAAGCTAAATCAGACACATAATATATGTATTTATAAAATAAAGCACGAATTAAATATCATAATGTTTTCTCCAATTATAAGAACTTCAAAATTGAACCAGTTTGAACTCACAGAATTAGTTTTATAAGCAACAGTAAAATATGAACTATCTTATCTAGCATCTTTCTTTTTATGCCATTATACGGTATTTTTGATTGCCCAAGCGGAATTTTTTTTTTAAATTTGTACATTCATATTTACAAAAGTATTTGAAATATATACAAGCAAATTGACTGTAAGTGAAAAAATGACATGTTACAAACATGCGGAGAATCCACCCACTGATAGAACTCCAATAACCGGAAATTTAAAATCAGAAATGGTTTG
>NW_027109179.1:0-8678 GCF_000696795.3 Halyomorpha halys
AAAAAAAAAAAAAAAAATGGATAATTTATTAAATGATAAACACACATATCAGGGTGGAACTTTTTACAGATGTATTTAGAAAATATTTCACAAAAATTCACACCATGGATGTAAAACCTCATACTAACCAAATTTTCGAAATTCCATAGAAATCTTTCTAATTTGTCTAGTCCTTTGGTTTGATCCTTATCCGGCGGAACTGGATCCCTACAATCCACCACGAAGGTTGAAACGGCTGTGGCCTAGAGACTTATTGTAAAATAAAAATCGACAATTGGAGTTGCCAAAGGTCAGATGCTCCACTCAAGTCGAGTGTTTGCGGCTTTGGCGCACTTACTCAGCCTCCACTGGCTCATTACCAGTGACGCGGTGAGAGGGATGCACTGGGATCTCAAAGAACCTTACTCTACCCCTCATACCTGGGATTGGGGATCCTCAGTTCGATAGTATAAATATTGTATATAACAGTGTAAATGTGGCTTGGGGTTCTTACATAAGTTTTTTCTTTGATTACGTTAATTTTATTTATCATTTTGTTGATATATATTTAGAGAGAGATTTTATTTATTCTGAAGAAAATAATTTTTTCATTAATTTATTTTATTTTAATTTTAGCATGAATGAAGTCAGTTATAAATATTACCTATTGCCTAATAACGTTAACGTAATAAATTCTTTCTTCTGGTCAAAAATTCAAGAAATGGGGTTATTAGATTTATAAAAAATAAATTACAAGTAGCGATTTCATACCTCCAAGAATACACGACTTACAAATAGGATCAAGTCCATTAGTCAATATAAGAGGCATATACCTTAACAATTTAATTAATACACCATCAATAAAGGCAAATATAAAAGCAATTTTAATTTTAAAAATATATAGATGATTTAATAATCATTAAAAAAAAACACAGTTACAATGAAATATTACATTTATTGAATAATTACTACAAAATAATAAAATGTTCCAAAGAAAAAACTCAGAATAAAAAAATCAGATTTTTAGATATGTACATTACTTTAGATAATAACAAAATAACGATTATATGTACCAAAAATACAATGCAAGCAATAGATTATTAAATTATTTTTCAAACCTCCGGAGGTTTATATATATATATAGAAGGTACACAGCACCTTACTCATTAACTTGTCCCGTATTATTAAAGAAAGAGGACATTTTTCGCCTCGATATCCGTCACTTTTCAAAACCATATGAACCTTCCACTCTGAGTGTGGTATGCTGTAGATGAAATGTAGCAGCATTTAGATCATCTCTTTATTTAATCTATCAGGAGCTACTACAATGGAACACGACGGCCGTGCCTCCAAGAGCGCTTTGCTAGGAACATTGTGGGTTCGATTCTCACCTTGTCTAGCTAATATTTATTTCTCGACGGTTACCGGATAAATCTTGAAACTTCCATCTTGGTTATTACGCGCCAGAGTACCACTGCACATGAAGCACAACTGACAAGTGGATTTCTTGATAGAAACATCTCTAGCCAATGATGTTTTTGACAGAATAGTTTTTGTAATAACAAGAGTAAAATGATGGCTCGTATAACTCATTTTTCGATTTCGCTGTTTAGATTTATGCTTTAAACTCTCTTTTAAATTCTAGGACTATAAAAATATTTATGATAACAACTTCTTGGAAAATAAAAAAAAAACCTTAAAACTCCAATTATACTTTGTCTATTTATTAAATGACGTTTCGGCCCATATATCGTCGATTTTCAACCTAATTTCTTGAGTTACACCACTCGTCAAATTGTATTTCATCAAATTAAACATTCTTGTTAATATAATTAATATATCTCGTAATGTATATCAGTTAGGAAAATTTAACTAGCAAAATAAATACTGCAAATATGTATTGCCAATACCTCATTATATGAAGGCAAGGTTATGAGGTTATGATTCCCAGGAAATGTGACTCGAAGCGATCTATCAACACTCCTCTACACAGCAATGAATTCCAGTATAGTTGACAAGAGACCACATGGAAAAAAAACAAAACC
Organism: Halyomorpha halys; assembly: GCF_000696795.3. Taxonomy (NCBI): domain Eukaryota; kingdom Metazoa; phylum Arthropoda; class Insecta; order Hemiptera; family Pentatomidae; genus Halyomorpha; species Halyomorpha halys. The sequence continues at coordinate 2,025 of NW_027109179.1, forward strand.
AGATGGATAAGTAAAATCGACAAAGATGTGAAAGAGCTTTATGCAGAAAACTGGAAAGCAATAGCTAAATATATGCTTTAAAAACAATATTTGTAATAAGTAAATAATTTAAAACAATAAAATATACGCAAAAAGAAATTAAAGAATACTATCTATGTTGTAACAAATTATTTGATGACATTGATAGCCCGTCGTTGCTACGAGGTCTCCAATTAGATCCTTTTAATAATCGGAGTAATTGTTTGTGAGAGCAGGCTGCCCAAAACATTTTAGTCTAACTTCACTATACTTATGACAGGTTCTCAAGAAGTGAATAGTATCTTCTTTTTCTTAAGAGTTACATACCTTACAGTTATAGATACTACTATGCATCCACGGTTTTACATTTAAATTTATAAATATATAATATTTATATAATGGGGATATTTTCTGATGAAATACAGTCAACAATTTAATATTTTTTTTTAATAAGAGGTTTAAAATAAACATAAAATGAATAAATAAAGGGCAATAGCAGTTATATTGGCTTTTAATTACACAAAATTTGATACATATAAAAATATTTAAATAATTGTTGGTAGTAAAAATTATAATGAAATAATACAAATTCTAGTCAAATTTTAAACAAAAATATATTTATTTCAGAGTCCTTTCTTAATTAAAGTCTACTGAGTAAATAATATTATTAATGGGAACCTTCAACTTAAATTATTAAATACTTAGGTTAATTAATATTGTAGCAATGTTGGCAACAACATGATAAATTACTTCTGTAGGATACGGAATATAAACGTTGGTTAATTGGATAGATTTAATAAATTTCTGCAACTTCTCTTTGATACGAAGCACTCCAAATCGTTTGCCTCTGTGTACTGCAATTCTCATATGGATTGTGTACATTCCTTTGTGGCGTTTCAGGAAAATTGAAGCTAGGACCTCCTGTAATAACAGAAGTAGCAAATTTAATTATGTTTGATTGAGGAAAAAAGAAATTAGTTGAATCTCAAGTTTTTATTAAATAGAGACAAGCTAAAAAAAAACAAAAAAAACAATTAGGTCTTTTATATAATTTTTTAAAATTTATTTATTGATATTTACAACTGTATAAAAAACACAACAAGTAAATTTGATCATAATGATATAATGATAAAGATATGATACAGCATGTAGAGAAACTGCCCAGTAGTAGAATTCTAAAAACAGTTTACAATATAAGGTCAGGAGGCCATCTTCTTTTCAGACGCCTTGCAGGATTGCCAGGAATGGAAGAGGAAGCAAGGTTAGAAACTAGTGGGTTTGGGTGGTTAGGGAGTTTATTATGGAAGGCATGATATCGGGTTCGGGCTAGATCGGTTACATAAGGAACATTTAGGTCTTTATGGATGGTTTTATTAGTAACAAAATAAGGAGTATTGAGGTTTTTACGAAGGATTTTGGATTGTAAGGATTGGATACGTGAGGAATTCGAAGGTTTAGTGGAGGCCCAAAGTTCAACTCGGTATCTCCAGATGGGCCTTATTATTGTCATGTAGATCTGTCTTTTGTAATGAGTTGGAAGTTTAGACCGTTTGTCTAGTAAGTGCTATAATAGTCGGAATCTGCGTTATTACTAACTGACAGCACACATGTGTCATCAGCATACGTGGTAAGGATAGTGTTAGGAGTTGTTGGGATGTCAGCTGTATGACGGTGTAGAGAATGGGACCGAGAATACTACCTTGAGGAACACCAGCGGAATATATATATATAAAAAAAAAAAAAAAAAATGGATAATTTATTAAATGATAAACACACATATCAGGGTGGAACTTTTTACAGATGTATTTAGAAAATATTTCACAAAAATTCACACCATGGATGTAAAACCTCATACTAACCAAATTTTCGAAATTCCATAGAAATCTTTCTAATTTGTCTAGTCCTTTGGTTTGATCCTTATCCGGCGGAACTGGATCCCTACAATCCACCACGAAGGTTGAAACGGCTGTGGCCTAGAGACTTATTGTAAAATAAAAATCGACAATTGGAGTTGCCAAAGGTCAGATGCTCCACTCAAGTCGAGTGTTTGCGGCTTTGGCGCACTTACTCAGCCTCCACTGGCTCATTACCAGTGACGCGGTGAGAGGGATGCACTGGGATCTCAAAGAACCTTACTCTACCCCTCATACCTGGGATTGGGGATCCTCAGTTCGATAGTATAAATATTGTATATAACAGTGTAAATGTGGCTTGGGGTTCTTACATAAGTTTTTTCTTTGATTACGTTAATTTTATTTATCATTTTGTTGATATATATTTAGAGAGAGATTTTATTTATTCTGAAGAAAATAATTTTTTCATTAATTTATTTTATTTTAATTTTAGCATGAATGAAGTCAGTTATAAATATTACCTATTGCCTAATAACGTTAACGTAATAAATTCTTTCTTCTGGTCAAAAATTCAAGAAATGGGGTTATTAGATTTATAAAAAATAAATTACAAGTAGCGATTTCATACCTCCAAGAATACACGACTTACAAATAGGATCAAGTCCATTAGTCAATATAAGAGGCATATACCTTAACAATTTAATTAATACACCATCAATAAAGGCAAATATAAAAGCAATTTTAATTTTAAAAATATATAGATGATTTAATAATCATTAAAAAAAAACACAGTTACAATGAAATATTACATTTATTGAATAATTACTACAAAATAATAAAATGTTCCAAAGAAAAAACTCAGAATAAAAAAATCAGATTTTTAGATATGTACATTACTTTAGATAATAACAAAATAACGATTATATGTACCAAAAATACAATGCAAGCAATAGATTATTAAATTATTTTTCAAACCTCCGGAGGTTTATATATATATATAGGTAGGATATATATATATATATATATATAATATATCAGTCTGACATTTTTATCCGAAAAGATGAATGAACAGAATCTGGTACAGCAAAATAATTAGCAATCATATACCTAATAATAATAACGGAAATATAACAAAGAAGGAAAAACAAAAAAGTCAGACCAACAAAGCGATGAAACATAACAAGATAGATAGATAGAAAGTTTATTGGCTAATATACACATCTTTTAGCCAGGGACTTTGGCCCATTTGGTGTTAGTAGTTGTTGTTAGTATTGAATGAAAATGAAAGCGTAGATATTAATATTTATGTACGTAGGTAAATTCCTATTGCTTACTGCAACGTCGTAATATAATTTAATAATACAACGAATTAATTTTTTTTATTTTTAATAAATAATTAAATAGTTATTTCTAAAACCTAAAACAATATAAAAAACGTTTACATCTTAAGATGATTTAATAACATATCGAATTAAAAGCGATGAAATATAACAAGAAAAACATGAAAACAGAACAAAAATGATTGAATTTTATATGGAAGACAATAAAAAGGTTCTAGTGACAAATAATATTGATAAATAAAATAGTTAAACATTGGATAATGACAATAAAAAATTCTACAGGCTGCAATACATACCTAACAAATAAAATAAAGAATATGACCATAACAATATTAAAATATTTTTATACAATAACAACAAGCTGCAACGTCCAATTATTAAACATGAAAGATGAAACATGATATGAAGGCAGGAGGTTGTGATAGGCGGGTCATGTGGCTCGAAGCACTTCATCAGGACGCTTCAACACAAAAACGAATACCAGTATTGTACCAGTACTAGTTGATTAGAGACCACACGGGAGTCCAAAATCAGATGGATTGACAAAATCGACAAAGATGTGTAAGAACTTAATGCAGAAAAATGGAAAGGAGTAGCCCAGATAGGCAAGTGTGGAGAAGGCTAGTTTGGGCGGTCAAAGACCTACAATCGAAAAAATAAAACATTTAATTTGTAATAACTATTTTCCTACGAATATTAGCCTTAATATTCGCCATAATAAATTTAAATGATGATTTCTTTAGAATTAATTATTTATAATTATTCATTTTATTAATAACTTTTTTGTTTATTGAAAAAAGTATAGAAGTACAACATAAAGATTCTATCAGGGCTCGAGTTGAATGCACCATAAAGCTCGTTAAATGCACCATAAAGTATTTAATGACGTTATTTTGGCTAATACAGGAGTTATTGGCAATAAAGCAAAGAATATATGGTGGCCATTTTGAAAAATCTGCGATATAATGTCAATGGACCTCCAGAGATAGGGAAACTTTTCAGCATCGTATATTTTAAAACTTTAGGTGTTACAATCTATTAAAAGAAATTAATGTACAGTTAATTTTACGGTACAGCTAATTTTTAAGCTGCTTTTACTATATTATTAATCGCAGGGTGGTGGTGACATTGGTTTGATTGAGAATAGGACAATTAATAACGAAAATAAATAAAATTAGCTTTAAGGAAAAAATAACTTATTAAACAGGATTTGAGTCCTAAATCTAAACACATTTAAAAATCACATTGAAATACACAATAAAATTATTACATATCCCAAATAAATAAAGCACTGAAATATCAACGGTATAAATCCTAACATCTAGGAAAAAAAAATAGAAAACATGGGCGTTGATGATTGTTGAATTTTACGCCCTTAATCCCTAACGAAGAACAACTAGATTATTAATTTCTCTTAGCAAAAGTATTAATTAAACCCCAGTGGCTATTATTATTATAAATTCAAGTAATATACATAAAACAAATACATAATAAAATAGTAAGAATGAATATAGATGAATGATAATAGTCGAGTGGGTGTGAAAGCAGTGACGAGACATGTCGATTCACAATAGCTCCTTTGAATATGGAGAGGAACGTAGGTCTCCGCCTTGTAACCTTCGTCCACTTGTATTAACATTGAGATATGTAGTTTATGAATACCACAATATCTAATAACATTCTACAATTTATATAATTAATAATATACTTGTTCTCGCCAAGTTCAATGATTAATTTGTAAATATTCTTAGTATTTAACTTTATTTTAGTTTATATTACGTTAAGTCACCTTTAGTTTGAGTGCTAATAGATATCTGTACTTCGAATGGTTCCTGTAATATAGATTTCCCAATATAAATTCACTAAGCACTGATTTTTCGGCGTATTTTTTATGAAATCTTGCTATTTAAAAAACTATGTCTCGGGAACTAGTGGGCGTAAATAGCTCTATTATGGCTTATATTTTGACGAATTAACTCTTCTGAAGTTTGATTACGTTTTCTAGTGATGTTGGGAGTTTTAAAGATATGGAGCTCGGAATGAAAAATCAATTTTTTAAAACGTTTTAAACCAGTGGCCATTTTTAATTCCCCTGACTATACTTGGCAGAATAATCAATTTCTAATTATGTACGATTACTAATAATTATACATAATTTTCAATAAAGTAACCAAAAATTGGGACTTTTTTTTTCTTCTCTTGGGCTCACGGTTCACCTCAAGTACCCATAGGGTTGAATTACGCCTACAGGAACAGAATCAATACTTCACAGCCAGATTCTAACCTGGGTCCATGGATAAAAATTCTCTCATTTATACAAATATATTATTTAACTCCATTTTTGTTTTATATTATTGCTTGTTATATACTGTTTGCTAATATGGTAATGTTTCCGTAGGAGGCCCCCCCAAGCCCTGGCCTGACATGGCCCCCTTCGCTGCCCTATTAGAAGACACTAAGCTAGTTAAGGGGGGCTAACCCAGTTTGGGATATGTAACCCAATCAGTTCTGCCAGTTAGCTGCTTCCTCGGGGAGCGTCTTACCTTGCGGTATTTACCTGTTTGCTCATCATCGTAGTATGGTACTGGATTGCGATGCCTAATAATGAAAATAGTCCAAAGAATGGAAATGAATTTTTACTCAAGATAAATAGTGGAATAATCAAACTTTCTCTAATCAAGTTTCACATTCCACCAGGAATAGGAATAACGGAGTTTCTAGGGCACTTGTGACCTCACACAATTCAAAAACTTCTTGTTGGAACTTTTAACTTAGTAACTTGGAAACTTCTATTAATTCGTATGCCTTTCTTTCATTTTCAGTTACTCCACTATTTTTCAATATATCTTCATAGGAAACCAAGGAATGTGTATCATGTAACTAAAAGAAGAAGGAGAGCAAGCAACGTGAAAATTTAGAAAAGGATATAGATCAAATCATCGTAAATTATTAGGAGATATTCACAGTGTCCTCACACTGTGTCCTTAACTTTGGGCTTATCTTAGTTAACTCTTTTCCTCTATGTGATCTTAAAATACTATAGTACCAGATATATGAACATTTCATCTATAAATTTGTTGAAATGTCCGTTTAATACATTATTAAATCCTGACAAATCCCATCAAATCACCTATACTCTCCGTCGTAAACCTCTACCCTCCTGTCCTACAGTATCATTTCTAAATACTCCACTAACGCCTGCTGAACAGATTCGATACTTAGGACTCCATCTTGACAAGAGACTTACTTCGAATCCACACACAAGACTGAAACGACAAGAAACTGCTCGTAGATTTCGATTGATACAACACTTACTTGACAAACGCTCTAAACTTCCCTTTCACTACAAAAAATTAGTATACACTACAATAATCAGACCAATTTGGACATATGGAATTGAGCTCTGGGGCTCCACCAAACCATCAAATTCCTCCCGCATCCAA
>NW_027109179.1:9468-15360 GCF_000696795.3 Halyomorpha halys
ACATTTAGGCTAGCTAAGCCTTTATTATTATGTAGAGAACGATTGGAGGTATTGGTAGCGAACATTTAGGCTAGCTAATTATTATGTAGAGAACGGCATCGAATCTTTGAGTTCATTAAGCTTTTATTATTATTATTATCATTAAGTAATATTTAACATGAACCAATTTTTTTTATATAGTCTGTGAATAATCTCCCCTATCTCAACTTGGAACTTTGAAATCTCATATATATATACATATAATTTTTTTTTTTTTTTCGGGTACGAATCACAATAATCATATATATATTACTGGACCATTTATTAGACTTCAATTAGAAATATTAATCACCTCTATCATACATGAAATGATACAGGTGATAAAGGTTCCACTAAAAATGATTAATATAGTTGGAATGTTAAAGATAAGGCCCTGGTACAGGTAGTGGTATATGCTGTTAATTAAAGCAGACTTTTAAAAGGCCCATAACTCAAGGTAGCTATTTAGGACTTTTCTATCTCCGTCATTATATTGCCCCAGTTTTCCTTTTCACTCTCTCTTTATCGCTTTTAGTGAGCCATTAAGGGAAATATTAGAGTATAATTCCTTGATTAAATTCCAAACTATACAAACAGCATGGATTAAAAAAAAAAATTAATAATTGAAGAGATAAGTTGATGAACGTACTATGTGACATTCTTACTCAAAAGAATATTTTAAATTCTCCTTTCTTTATACAACCTGATTAAGTTTGTCTAAACCCTTTACTGTAATAGTTTTCAATTTTTGAAGTTTCAGGTTTCAAACTGTATTATCGGTAAAGTACTGTAACATACAGGATACCGCGATACCTGACAGAACATGTTCAGTTCTGTCGTGGAAAGATTTACTACCACGATAGCAACTGTCACAGCAAATCGCCATTTCATAACTGCATGACAGTTACCGTCTCGATAACATTCACTTATATAGAATATATAGTACGGGAAAGACTTACGGTCATGAAAAAATTGATGTTCTGAGGTCCACTAAGTCCAAAATACCTAATCTCCCAAAATGGTCTGGGTGTCAGTTTGTGAAAATTCCAGCTCAAAAATGAAATGCCACACGAAGCTTTAATCAAATTTGTCCAAATAAAATAAATTTTATCCAATTTAAGTCTCAAAACAATCTATATTTCTTTATAAGTCTAAAGAACGGGGAGGACCGCTCCATTGGGAGATAAGATGTGTTAAGATGACTTCTTCAAATTAATTAATAGTGAATTCATTAATAATTATAATTAATAGTGAAGATTTTCACACTGTTTTATAATTTCAGGCGGTTTTTAAATATTGCTCGATTTAACTATCTTAAAGCCTCCTCTTCCAGTTTTAAGCAAATATTTCAAAAGTGATATAGCAGCGTTGCTGGGGGTCTTAGTGGAGAGGGTTCGGTCGGGAAGGATTGCCTTAAAACTACGAACAATCCGTTTTCCAATTTCAGGCATTTTTTTTAAATATCGCTGGATTAGACTATCGCTAAGTCTCCCGATTTCATTTGAAGCAAATATTTTAAAAGTGACATAAGACCGTCGCTCCCGGGGGATCTTAATAGGGCGCGAAGGATTGCCCAGATCAATGATTTCAGTCCAAAATTACCCTATGAGATATTAAAACATTAGGAAATAATTGCAAGTATATTAACAAGCAATCCTTAGATTATGTCTAATTACCTACTATGTCTATTCTTTACATTAAATTAAAACTTTTATTCACAGTCAATTTACACTACTATACTTTATCAAAATTGTAGTATATATCGAATGTGTGCATATGTTTGATGCAGTGCGCACATCTCATAACTTTCACTACCTCTCTCTCTATTTATGTTCACAAGTTTTTGGTAAATTGGTGAGATATAATTAAGAAAAAAATTATTTTATTTAAATTTTTCAATAAAAATTGTTATTTTAAGATCTCTTGAGGTAGGTAATAACAAATATGAATTATGTTCCTGCCAAGAATACAGAAAACACATTAAAAAAAACTTTAGAATTCTCGAGGTACATTGTTGACATATACAAGCGCGTGCACAGACCATTGTGCGATATTTGGTTATTTAGACTAAGTTGACTTCAAATTTTTAACATTCCCTTACTATATATTTCATATATAGTTAAATAAAAGTAAAAAAGAAAATCTTGTAGAAGCACCAATTCACTGTATATTTGCTGATACTGGTCTTAATAAATCATATCCCAAATATAATCTACTGCCACTAAATCATTAAATGAGAGAGAAGCTGATTTTGAATTAGCTAGAACATACTGGTAGACCAAAGGGTCTATAATTAAACCGATGCGAGTAATGTTCCATTTTCTAATTACACATTCCTGGTTTAAATTGAGTCGGATCATGGTTGGCAAAGGTACTGCTTCCGACCTAGTTGATTTTAAATTTTTTAAAATGTTTTTTGGATTTTTTTATACTATTAAATTTGTATTATAATATCCCCCAAAACACTGTCTGCACAGACACTCTTTTCTAAGCAATGATCCTGAAAAATTGGATAAATTAAGAAACATTTTTTGATGAAAGGTGTAGGTGGCTATCTAGCATGTGATAACAAGCTTCAACATAAAAAAAATGAATCATGTTTTTTTTTTTAAATTTACTATTTTTAACATAACCCCTTCATCCATTTATCTTTTCATTTAATGTCAGACAGTTTTAATTAAGTTTCTAGTTAAATAAAAATATATAGAAAAAAAAATACAATATTCATTTCAATTTCAGATAACATTTTTTCATGACGAGGTGGTTGGTATGTTGTAAAAAAAAAAGTATTTAAGTTGATATTCCGTAAACCTACCGACTGCCCAACAGTACCCTATGATAATGTTGATCTTGCGCCTGTCGAACAGATCTGCTACCTTGGACTACATTTGGACAAACGACTGACTTGGAATCCTCACACAAAACTGAAAAGACAGAAAACTGCACGTTGATTCCGACTATTACAGCACTTACTAGATAAACGATCTAAACTTCCAATTCAGTACAAAAGACTGATCTACATAACAATTATAAGGCCAATCTGGATATACGGAGTTGAACTTTGATACCCCACTAAACCTTCGAATTTATTTCGTATGCAATCCTTACAATCAATATGAAGCCGATCTAGCCCGAACCAGATATTAATCTTTCAACTCTAAACTCCTTAACCATCCAAACCCATTAGATTCTAATCTTGCTTCGATTTCTGTTCTAAACAATCTTCCGAGGCGCCTGAAAAGTAGATGGCCTCGAGACAGAATATAGAAATGTTATTAGAGTGCTTCCAATGTGTAGTTTCTCTACATATGTGTATCATAGCATTGTAATCTACTTTCACATTTACTAGATGTATTTTTATGTTAATACAGTTGAAAAATCAGTATACACTTTTAGGTTTTCACAATATACAAAAAGGTTCGAAAAACTATAAATAAACATTGTGATACAGAATCGATTGAAGAGTGGACTTGCGCTATCTCGTTCAACTGCCCACGCTGCATTAAAGGAGATGGAAGTATCTGAATGACAAGACAAAACAGAAATAATAACTAAAAGACTAGGGTAGTTATTGTCGGATTTCAATATATTATTTTTGCCTCTAATTAAAATTAAATCCAATTTTACATATTTAATCTTTTCACTTTCTTGAGACTGGTTATTATTGTTTAATGAAATCAATTGTATCCAAATTAAAGTCTCAAAACATTCTTTATTTTCTCAGAAGTCCGACGTTTCGGCCAATTCGGCCATCCTCAAGGACAATCTGTGACAAAACAGCTTTTATTATACATTGATTTTTAATAATTTCAGCAATATACAACATTAATAATAAATAACATACCTAAAAAACCAATTTACACTTACATAAATTATGTTTTACAATTTCTGCCGGCTATTTCTGCAATCTTCCTTTTATCATTTACACTCGGCTAATAAACCATCTTCCAAATAAAAACGAATGTTTTTTACAACACGGAATTCATTTTGAGATCCTTATATTATTTTAATTCTAATGAGGGACTCCTTGCTTATATCTACCAACGTCCTAATTTGAAGTTAGGTGTAACTATTGCTTTTGCGTGACTGGCAGTTCACTTCTTACACTCCATAGGAAACCAGCTCTAATAGGAGATGGGTCAGATAGCAGAGATCTATTACAGTGAAGGGGTGTCCGATTTCGAGGGTCCTGTACCGGTCCATTCCTGATCCTAATGCTTACCTCTCCTATAACAGGTCTTCCTGGATCTCAGTCGAGTTCTGTTTCAGGGCTTCTTCAGTGATAATTTATCTATGAGCTTATAATCATTAATTACCATTGAGAACGTGGTACAGCTTCGCAAGGAAGTGGCAATTAACTATTAATATAACTGTTGGGAGCTTTGTTTATCAGTGGGGGGGGGGGCACTGATGAGGCACTGTGTTACCAACTCCGAGGGCGCGAGTTCGAATCCGGCTTTGATAGATAATTATTTATTCTTTTACTGTAGCCGAGAACCCTGTGGGTCCGGGAGGCGTTCATTGTCCACCGAGTCTCGTGGGGTGGGTACCCTGAATTGGGAATCATCTGGCAGTCGAGCATGGTTCTGACCAAATCTCCTCCTTGCACAACCGTTGGCCTAATAGCAGTATTTCCTTACAAAGCACTGCATCCCTGACCCTTTCAGTTTTTTTTTTAAATATAACTTAATAATATTAGTGGCTTGTCCACTTAGAACTACTTTTCAAACAGTTTTGAGTGATTTTTTTTTTACGTTTTATTTTTCTTTTGTTGAGAAAATTCGAGAATTAGGGTTTCGCGAGGTGGATATAACGAATATAAACTAAGAAGCCATAGATACAAACCAGGAAATCAAGAATATAACAGTTTAACAAAGCAATCATGCGTTCGGGGAAGATCGTGCAGTCTCGACAATTCTCCTTCGAGTGGGATATTCATTATTAATTTTTCTTTTCCCTCCTTAAGTAAATCATATAATGCTTTAATATTATGTATTTATACATTGTATACATCTTCTAACAATGAAAACTGTTTATTTTTTTCAAATAAACAAAGTCAAAGGTTTAACATACTTTACTAAACGATTTTTAGAAAATTCGGCATTTAAGCCTTTTTAATCTATTTCAATAGAATAAAACCTATCTGATATTATAGGTCACTTAATTTTTCTTCGATTCACCGGTATTAATTAAAACCATTAAATGCGTTTTGGAGAAAATCAGAAAAAATTAAAAAATAAAACTTTCATATCTTGTTGGAATTAGAAATATATACTATTTATTATATAAATTGTTTGATTCTGTAATTTAATTAATACAAGAGAAATGCGTTATTGCGAATGCAAAATTAAAACGGTTAATTAATTGCTTTTTAGGATTCATCTTTGGGGTTCCCAGGGACACCTCAGTCACCCAATTTTATGAAGAGTTGAAGTGGCTTTACCCCTCCTTCCGTCGTAAATATTTTCTTGCTTCTTTCCTTTATCAAGTTATCCAATCCCTCCCTCCATCGTATATTTGTGATGTCCTTCAATTTAAATCCTCAGTACATTCCCGCAATACCCGTTCCCAGCCTTCAGGCTTATATGTAACTGCACATTGAACCGAAGCCTTTGGTAGGTCTTTCCTTATCCGTTCCTCTCCCCTATGTAATTCTATTCCCTCCTTCATTTGTAGTTCTAATTCTCTCCGTATCTTCGACTACCTCCTGTCCACCCAATTCCGGAAAAATAACTATTGAAAGTTTCAAATAATTATTAAATAAATCAATTTTATATCCAAATCTGTCTCAACACTTTATTTATTCATTAGTCCAACGTTTCGGCCTTTCTAGCCATCTTCAGGGACATCTAAATATTTAACAGCTTATATTAT
>NW_027109179.1:16270-22694 GCF_000696795.3 Halyomorpha halys
AAAATTGCTTTATTATTTGTTATTTTATTTTCCATTTTATCTTTGCATTTTTTAAGGTTTATATCCCAAATTTTATAAATTAATTTTCTGGGGTAAATTTTTTTATAAATTTAATAATAAAGGGTTTTATATATTCTCTGTATTTTATGTTTCAGAATTTCGTTGATACTTGTAAATATGTATATTAGCAGAAATTGTACCTTTTCATTTATTATTTTTAGTTTAATTGCATTTGATTTTGTTTTTCTTTTTATTTATTATCAGAAATGTTAGTCATCTTATGTACTATTCTTATTTTATATATTCTGTTAATTATTGTTGTTCATTTTTCTCTTTTCAAATTCATTATTTCATTATATTTTATGACGTTTTTGTAATTTCATTTTTATTTTGTAATCTACTCTAAGGCTCTAAAGCCTGATTTTGATGGCTATATATTATTCTAAGGGATCAATCCCAGAATAAATAGAGAATATTATTATTATTTGGCCATGCTGCTCAAATACATTGGGTTGCTTTAACACACAGCATACCCATCAATCCATAATTGGACATATATACTCTAAAATACGTTAACATTATCCATTTTTCAAACCATAATTATCAATAAACTAAATACAATACACTTCAAATACATTTTTTTTTCCTTCTCGTACAGGGCCAAATAACTATTTACCAATTCGTTCAATACAGTATCCCTTGTTTTCACTCCTTCAAACCTCTCTTCTCCAGGGATCCACAACTACTGTTTGATTAATTAAGCAAATTAACAGAAACCATTAATAGACAGCAACGCATAAATCAAGCAGAAAAAACAAAACAATCAGAGCATTAGAACAGTTAAAAAAAAATACAAACTCATTTTTCGTTTATCTCGTTTTTAATAAATCAATACAGAGTATTTTTTATTTTAATTTATAATTTGTTTTCGCTTATAAATGAATAATTTTATCGTTTTGACAAATTAAAAATCATTTAGCATCATTGGGGGTGTAAAAGAAAACAAAATTGGAGAAGATCCCCGACCATCTTCTCCAATTTTTCTGCGGTCTGCTGCAAAGAAAAACAAATAAATAAAAAAATATTTATTTATGCCGACGTTTCTACTTGAGTTCCAGGTCTTCATATGTTGTTATATCTTTTGTTCTATAACCCTGATGAAGACCTGAAACTCAGGTCGAAACGTCGCCCTAAATAAATATTCTTTTGTTTATTCATGTTTTTCTTTGCTGACCGCGCTCCCCTCCTCCCCGACCATCTTCTCCAATCAGTAATCTACGGTCAACTATCTGCACCTCGTAAAAGAAAACAATTTTTTTTTTAATTTCCAATTTTTTATAGCTTCAAATTTCTAATAAGATATGTAAAAAAAATTATGATAAATATTGTTGAATATTGACGCTATTTTCCTAATACTATCTTTAACACGAACTTTTAAGTAATCCGAACATCCCAGCAACTAGTTCAGATTACCCAGATAACACTGAATAACTATTACTGGTTTTAACATTAAAAAAAAAAAGGTCTAAATTGGCAATCCATTACAAAAGACTGATCTACATGACTATTATAAGGTCTATCTGACCATACGGAGTTGAGCTTTGGGGCTCCACTAAACCATCAAATTCCTCCCGAATCCAATCCTTACAGTTCAAATTCCTTCGTAAAATCCTTAATGCTCCTTACTTTGTCACAAATCAAATCATCCATCAGGATTCCCAACCACTTCCCAACCACCCAAATTCACTTGTTTCTAACCCGGCCTCTCCTTCATCATCTAATAATCCTCCTAGGCGTCTAAAAAGAAGATGGCCTCGGGATGTTTTCCTCTAGAAATGTTATTGGAGTACTATCAATGGGTAGATGTTTGTATCATGTCACTATGTCAGCTACAGCAAATTTACTTGTTGTATATATGTTATACAGTTGTAAATAACAATAAATAAATGTTAAATTTTATTTATTTATTTATCAAAACATTAAATTTTTATGTGAGGTGAGAATTTATATTGAAGGTATGTTATATTATTAGTGATAATGTTGTTGTTATAAATGTTACGAATGAATATATAATATAAGCTGTTAAATATTTATATTGTCCTTGAGGATGCCCGAAACGTTGGACTAATGATGGAATAAAAAGTGTCGAGACTATAAAAGGATACAATTTTTGATTTATTTAATAAATAAATAAATTATTAAAAAAAAATAAATGGCTAAAACTGGCGAACTGCACCATATTTTTATATTTATGTGATATGTGGATAAGTATTTCGGGGAATGAAGGAAGACTGTTTGATTTGTATAGATTTCTCGTGATTTCTCTTGTATTGAACCACGAATATACGATACGTTCAATGCGTTACATTTAGTAGATATTTGAACAAGCGAACATGTAGAAAAGGCATTGAACCATCCGAAGAGTATAGACACCGATCTGACTGATTGAGCAGTTTCCATTAAGAGTAGGGACATACCAATCAGACAATGATTGACCTCCCTCGTTAGGAGTCATCCGCATAAAGAGCCGAAGAGATCAACCATTCAACTCGGAGGATAAAAGGAAAACCAGTGGCTAAGGTTGAAAAAGTCGACTGCAACACTAACCCCTTTTAGTAGGGCACTGATTAAAAGAGCCCTTTTTTTATGAAGAGAGGGGGCCCTTTACCTTTTTTTTTATTCAGAAAATATTTTGCCAGCTAATTTTTAAAAGGGCCAAAGGCAGGAGGTACAGCAGGTTCCGATAATGAAGAACCATTTGATTGCAAAGGGTTCTAGAATTAGTACTGACTCTGCTGTCAATGGATGTCGGCAGTTTTTTGGACTTGTTTTTATAGAATTTTGAAAAAAAAAAAAGATAAGAAAACGAAAAACAGGTTACCTAATTTATTCTGTAAATATATCAAAAAAGTTTTTGAAGGTTGCACAATAATAATAATATTAATTAAATCTTGCCACAACGAAGAAGAAAATCTCCGGAACTACTTTCAAGCCAATATATCTTCCAGACTCCCAGTTGCCGACAGTTAAAGGAGCCGTGACCTACAACCTGGGAAACCCAACCTCAACCCGAAGACTGAAGCCCAGACTGCTGCAGGACATTCTTTTATAAATTTTTAATAAATATAATATTAATTCATAGTCACACTACCTCTATTTACTTATTATTATTATTCATTTTATTTATTCATTATTATTATTATTATTTTTTCTTTCTTCTCTCTTCCCTTTTTCAAATTAACTTGTTTCTTTTTACTATTAGAAGACTATTGTTTGTTTTATTTAAGTGTACGAATATCATTATTTTTTGTTAATAATTTTACTTTCCTCTTTTATTATGATGCATTATTCTTATCTTTTTATTTTCTTTTAATAAGCACATTTTATATTGTTAGGGGTGTCATTTGTATGACTATACCCCCTCATAATCAACTGATAAAAAATATATATAATATAGGTTATATCAACCATGTAAGGCCCACCAGGCCGATCTGGTATAAAAATAAAATAAATATCTTCCAAAGTCGTCTCATCTATTGTGGCATTAGACTGCGGCTATTCTGCTCTAAGCCTTCAAGATGAAAATCTTCTCTCTCCAGTGAACCAAGAACTTCTGCTTGAAAATTGGAAATCTATGGAACTACATCGAAGAATTTACCACAGTTTGTCGAAAGGCGGAATAGACACGAGGGCATCTGTAATATGGTTTTGCAAGAGTGCCCATTATCCCTAAAAAGAAGGATGTATTTTCGCCATACAGGACCAGGTAATAGTAATCAGCAGACACCGAATATGCGGAGAAGATATTGCGGAATCTTGGCTGTGTAGAACGGCGTCTGAATCAGTTCAGCACTTAACATCAGAATACCAAGTTCTTGCTGGGATAGAATATCGACTAAGGCACAACAATATGGCTAAAATTGTCCATCAAATTAAAACTTCTGAATGACATTAGGCCGAACTATAAGTACAGTCCACAAGCGACTATTGATAGACGGAATCTCAAATCTATTGAGATCAGGCCGTCATCACACTATTTCTCATAATTAGGAAATATTTTGCTAATCTTTAAGAGAGACAAATTTGCGAGTATAGTAGAAATAGGCGTACCGTACTATTAGATGACAAAAAAAAATTTCGCAGGGCATTAAGACAAAATTATATGGATTAAATGAGTAGATATTCAGCTTTCCAAAGGTTTTATTAACGTAAGAATTGGATAAAATGCAAAGGGGAAAAAATCTCGGAAAAATCCTGAACATTTACCAATAAAACCCATCAGGATCAGATGAACGGTATAACAGTGCATAAAGAACCAACAATACATGTTGATTTGCATATATTAGATTTATTTTAAAAAGTGATGTATTTCATTAAAACATCCCCCAGAATACGACGAAAGTCGTTTGGGGACCGAAGTTAAGTGCAATATCTTGCACTTGGTGGTGCAAGGCCAACCCAATGTGGGTCAGCTTGCAATTGGCTTGCACCTGGACCCCACCTGCCTCGCCACCTGTTCTCTAGAGCTGGCAAATTGTTGTTTTCTGCGGGTCCTGTTTTCAAGGCTTTGCAAGTACGTGCTATTACGGCAACACATGACCAGAGCTCCACTAGCCCAGATAGATAGCTTGAGAGAAGACTGATAACGAATGGTTGTTGTAGAAATTGTTACTCTGGAGTTCAAGCCGTCAAAACTTAACTAAAATAAAAAAAAAAAAATCTCAGTATTTGCGCGTGTAACTTTCACTTACTAACCTACTTACATCCGCTAGTTTTGTGGAAGTTGGTAAGCTTATGTTGAAATCGTCGTTATTTTTGTTATTTTCACAAGAAACAAAAATCTAAAGAAATAGAAAAGACGAACATTTTCATTTTATGTAGCTATTTTGTTGCTGCCAAAAATACAATAGTTGCTATGTATCGATGTTTAAACCATTTCGATATAACAAATGTCGTTCTGTGATTTAGCCACAGCTATGCCTGTCAACACAGAGACACCATACAAGATGGTGAAGGGTTAGAAACCATTAACCCAGGTCAAGGCCGAAAAATATCAATGGGGCATTCGGTTCCCACCCCCTCTTAGGGCTTACGGAAAACAGTTCCTTAAAGGGCGTAGTAACTAATAGCCCAAGAGGAATAAGATTCCAAAAAGGTGACGCCCCTAAGAACAAGTGGGAGACAGGGAACTGAGGACCTGCCAGGAGAGAAAAAGGCACAGAGAACACTAAAGTAGGGACTTGGATGAGAGGAAGTCCCCTAGGAAAAGCAGAGAAAAGAAGGGCTAGCTAATTAGATCTGCAACGGGTAAGTCCATCTCCCTATACACCACGGCATGCATCACCCAACTCAGCAATCATTCAGATATGTACTAGATAATAATTTATAGTGTAATCGATATTTTATGTTAAACCATATTTATCAGGATCACAATTATTATTATTTTATTGAATCAAATGAATTTTTTTTAATTGCAATCAAATGTAAATAAATACATTCTTTCTTGATATAATTTATATACTATTATACTACCCAATGTGACCACCCCTTATTACATTATACATTTTCAATGATGACAATATTATATAATAATAAAGATTATATAATTAGTAAACTGGTAAACTCAAAGCCTTTGGAACGGAATTCAAAAACTATATTAGTTTTGCAGGTCTCGAATAGTCTTAATTAATATATATTGCCTTTAGCGATTATCCTGTCATCCTAATCAACGACAGGTATACATAGGACAGTTTAACAAAACAGAAAGATATTAGTACGTCGAATGGTTTTTGAGATATAGATCTCTCAAAATAAATTCACTAACTTCTGATTTTTCAGTACATTTTTTTTTTTTTATGAAATGTTGCTTTTTAAAAAACTATATCTCGGGAACTATTGTACGTAGAACAGCTCTATTAGGACTCATATTTTAGAAAATATACTCTTCTTTAAGTAATGTTCTCTTAGGTTTGCTACTACATTTGATACTTTTAATGATATAGAGTTCCGAATGAAAAATTAATTTTTTAAACAGTCAAAATTTTTTATTCCTCCCAACTATACCTGGCAGACTCATCAATTTAGACTAGTAATCATACATATTTTTTTTAAATAAATCAAAAATTAGGGTGAAAGAACTCCCCCCCCCCCAGCTCTTGTACTATAATATTCGGTTGAGGAAACTGAAACATTTGGTATAGAAACATGGTGAAGAAACCTGACATTGTTAAATAAGATATTTATGGTATTGAATTAATAATGTTGCTCGAATTAATAATGTTGCTCGAATTAATAATGTTGCTCGAATTAATAATTTTGCTCGAATTAATAGTGTTGCTCGAATCGGATTGCCCGGGGTACATTATTATTAAATTCTGAGGCTAATGTTTGCTGTAGATGTGATTTAGTCTGTTTACAAATGTAC
>NW_027109179.1:23284-26982 GCF_000696795.3 Halyomorpha halys
CAAGTACAAGTAAACTAAAACGAATAAATGAAAAAGTACAATTTCTGCTAATATACATTTTAAAAAGTTTAAACAAAAATCGGAAACATCAGATACAGATGATAATTAAATAAATAAACCAACATAAAAGGTAATAAAATAAAAAAAATAAAAATCCTGTAATAAATCATAATCTTAAGAAATAATCCAATAAATGAAATAAAAGGAAAACGAATGGAGTAGTGATGATTATATGAGCCTATATAATACATGTTTATAGATTTTTTATAAATATTAAAAACATCCAATAATATTTGTGTTATATATTTTATCTCTTTCCATGTATTTACATCTTATTCCAGACTTTAAATCGTTATTCTTCGGGAATTGGGTGTGGGTGAGTATCAATGTACAACTGATGTACCCACAAAAACCTCTGTACTATGAAAGGAATTGAAGGTGAGAATAATAATTAAACTAAAGTGATCTTAAATATTGTATAATATTATTAATTATAAAAAAGTATCCAAATTGTCTCAACCCTCTTTACCATCAAGGACAATTCTTATTTTATTATCACTGCCCATGGACGTAGGCAGAATATTACCAAGGAGAGAGCAGACCTCCAAGAAATCCCCCACCATTTTATTGCTACTTTATGAAATTCATTGATTGCTTTTTATTTTTTTATTAGCTATTAATACAATAATTAATTAAAATCAAGCATACACTTAATTATAGTACATAAATACATATAATACAAACAATAAATACAAAAATAGAAGAGCTGACGAAGAGGTTTTATGAGACGGATTTATTCACCGGCATTTATTTATTTAATATTATATTTGTTTTTGTCTTGACCTTTATTTATTTTCATCTTTATTTATTTCCGTATTACTTTCTTAGTTTCCCGTATCTTAGTGTGTGCAATATTGTTTTTTTTCTCTCATATCTACTTTTCTATTTTATTATTACGCGTTATAACGTCTCCTGTTCATTTTAAATATAATACTCTATGTTATGTCTCTTTTATATACAACTGTTGTTGTAAATCTTATTTATATTTCTTTTTTTTTCATTTTTATATCATTTCTCACTTATACTTTCAATATTTTTTTACTGCATTTTAGTTTATTAAACTGTAATTTTATTATTTTACATTTTCAACATATTTTTATTTGTTTTCTAGCTTTTTGAACCCCGACAAAGTCCTGCAAAGAGGGATGAAACGTCGTTAAATAAATAGTTGACCAATATGTATTTAAATTTTTTACCGCACCCTCACCATCTCCTTCATATCCCTAAAATAGGTTCAATACAATAAATTAATACAATTACACAAACATTTATAACTAAGAGACAGTCAGAGGAACTTTGAGAAAAAGCCTTGGAATGAAGCCATGTATGGCTTGTTAACATTTTGGAGAACTCCAGGAAGGGCTTCAATAGTTCCAGGTTGCTTTGGTGATCCATTTGGATGAGTAATCATGAGACCCTTTTGGAAAGCGGCCCTTTGCATCTCATACCAGCAGTTCCTGGAATGAGTAATGCACATCTGATAGGCCAACCCAAAGGAATAATTTCAATTTTCAGCCCATGGAATCCCCTAATTTAATATCAGATAAATTCTTCATATTTAGTACTTTTAATAGTACTCGGCATATATAATTACTATGAATAATAATTTTATATTATTGAATTATTCAAATTACTATGATTAATAATTATAATTTTTATTTTGTTGACAATAAACTCCTATCTAACATACGAATTGAAATAAAACTAGAAAGGTTCCATATTTCAATTAAAACTTATATAAGTTCACACTTAATTAAATATTTTTAAAACTTACCTTTGTGCTGCGTAATGATTTTCACAGTTCACTGGATCCCTTAACTTATGATTCCGTGCAATTTAAAACTAATATTAATATCTAAAAGGAATATGGTCTGGATGCGGTCAAAATAAGTCAAATAGTAATTAAACTACTTACTGTGAGCTAACGTTTCGCCCCACTAAGCAGGGCTTCATCAAGGCTACAGATACTTTGTAAAAACTGCACTTTCAGCTAAATGCAAGATGCTACCTCACTTAAGAATGCTGGTTGGGTTAATGAGTGGACTGTAATTTTATTAAAGGATTTGAAACAGTACAAAGATGAATTTATTTACAATTTATAGGTTTTTTAAACAAGAGAGAAATACTTAACACTATATATACGATAATTAAAGGTTGTGAAGGGTTAGCCAAAAGAAACATATGAGTTTTAATTTTGTAATTTTGAAGAGAGAGGAGCGAAAATGGTGCGTCGTAGAGCAGGTAGATCTGAAATGAAACATATTTCACTCACCAAGGTGGACTTTTGTGTGGATGAAGGCGGGATCCTCACCATCCTTGCTTTCTCTTCTGCTGTTACTCTCCTCTACCCCAGCCAGGAAGCCACTACTCTGAGTTACTGTTCCTTTCTGCGTTAATTTTTAAGAAAGAAGAAAGACAGGAAGAAAATCAGATAGATAAAATATTGGATATCTTTCCTCTTCTTTTTGGCCTCATGGGGCGCCGGTGTTACTACTTGCTTATAGTATGTCTGGCACCCTTGTTCCAAATCTTTCGTTTTAACGGGATATAACTAAAATAATGAACAAAGTAAGATAACAGATAACATGAAATAAAAATGATTTAAATTAAGTTAAAGTTTATATAAAAATGAACAAAGTAAATTTTAAAAAAAATAAAGATAATACGTACAGTGAAAAGTATGAAGAATCAAGAATAACAAAAAAAATGTATTAGAAAAATAATGAAAACGGAAATAATAACAAATTAAAAAATTGATTAAAGAGAAATATAAAAATACGTACTAAAGGACGAAAAAGAGGAGGGAACTAAGAATAAAACAAAGGTTAAGGAAAAAAAATTATGAACGAAATAAGACACTCCTTTTTGAATGGAGGAAAGCTAAACAATGAGCTAGGGGCGGAAAAAGGTAAAAGGTGATTGAGTGGTGGGAATTTGGCGGTCAATGAATGACATCGCATTTATAAGCAAAAATATATTATATAATTAAATTAATATTAATATTAACAAGATATTAATATAATATTATAACATTATTCTAATATTGAATAATATTAATATTATAATATTATAATATTGTCTTTTTCATGATTCGAATTTATATTTTGGGTGAATTACAAGCTAAGTAACATAAGGTGCAATTGGGTGAAAATCCAGCCTCTGGTATTAATATGGAGAAAAATGGTAGTCATCTGAGAAAACGTTTTAACTTTACTCTTTTGTTAATTTGTGATTCTGTTATTTTTGTCTAATTTAAATAGTTCAAAATTTCCACTTTTTTATTAATTATATGTAATTCTGGAGAAAGTAGACAGCTAAACGATTGATAAAACAATACTTTATTATAAATAAAAGGTTACAAAGCTACAGAAGAAGAACTATGTAAAATAAATCAAAGTAGAAACACTATTCTACTTACCTAAAACAATAGGAAAAAATAAAAGTCCCTTTCCGCAGTTTTTAATGAATCTAATCGTAAACTATTTTACAAGCAATTGAAAAAATCTTGACAAAGTTATTATTATAAATAAAATCAAGTTATTTGAAAATGAAAACAGTATGTTTCTTATAACCTTCTTATGTTATTTCATGACCGCCAGGAATGTTGTGAGGAGTGTTTGATTATTAATATAATTTAT
>NW_027109179.1:31685-33425 GCF_000696795.3 Halyomorpha halys
AGAGAGAGAGAGAGAGAGAGAGAGAGAAAATATAAAAAAATACTACAGCATTTAATGTCTAATATTGTGTAAAAATTAAAAATATATACCGACGGAGGATCGTGGGCATTATTGAACTGATGCTGAATTAATTAACGATAATTAATTCAAATACGTCCTAATTACGAAGGCTCTGTTCTAAATTTGCAACGTATTAATTCCTTTCGTGTGCAAAGTGCCTCTATTCTGGCTCATCAGAGCTGGCTTTATTTCAAGAAAATAAATTTACATTGTTATTGCAGTTATGAGACCAATTATTTTATGTAATTTGCCAGAAAAATTCATATGATCATTTAGTAAAAAGTAATAATTTGTATGTCCACGTGAACATGTAGTTAATAGGTAGTAGATTGTTAAATATTAGGATGTAAAATTCCTAACCTCGTGGGTTGGAAAGTCACATAATAAAAAAATATTTATTATATTTTCGCTTATATTGGTTCAATTAATGAATAATCAATTTTCTAGTGCCTCTTTTAATCAAGTGCCTCAGAAATGTTTCGGGGTTTGTTTAGTTTTTGAATCATTTAGACTCCCCAAACTGAAGAATACTCTAGGAATTTGTCCTTTACTTAAAAAAAAAAAACTCCTGTTTGTTAATAGAAATTTCTCCACTATCTTCTACGACTGTTTATTTTAAATATTATTTTTCCAAAATCTTTGGCACTATTCCGTGATACTTGGTTATTTGGACTTAAAGGAACTTAAAACGTTAAATTCAGTTGAAAATTGGAATTTGAAACTTTTCCTTAGTGCCATAGCAAAACTCCCTATCTCAAATTTCGATTTTTTATTTTTTTTTACCAATTGGATTTACCGCCTTTCCATCGTGTTACAAAACGTTCTATCAACAGAAAATGTTTAAATATTAAAAAAAAAAAAAGGCAGTTTAGAAATCTTCCAGATGATTTAAGGAGTTCTGCCTGTTATTACAACCTCCTATTTATCTCATATTTTACCGGCTTTGCGTAAAACTATTGAAGTAAGGAAGTTTTTCAGTGGCACCCACAGTATTTTATGTATAGGTTAGTGAAATATTTAGGTTAAATGGTTTACAATTTCATCCATTTTTTTAAATTTATAATTATTCCTGGAAAAAAGAAATTTTTATTTTGAAAAAAATTATAATTTTTAATTGGTTTAATATAAATTGATTCAATTCATATTACTGAATTATTTGTTGTGTGTTCCAATTAACGTGTTATTTTGTTTCATAAATAAAAATGTTTGTCATGTATATCAATTTTTTTTCAGTTTATATAAGATTTATTAGGCAAATAGTATCTGAAACAATAAAAAGTAAGAATTACTTAACTCAGGTAGCATCATCCGAAGAAAACATATATTTTAAAAAAATTATTTTAAATTCTACCTTTTATTTGATAAACAAAATTAAAGTAATTAAAATTTTAATTTTTTTATGATAAGGAAACTGGCTACTTACCGGAATATGTAACATTAGATATGTACATAAATATAACTCCTCCCACCTTTCTCCTCTCTTTTTTAGTTATCTTTTGTACTTGTTTTCACAAAACTCATATTGTACCCAGAAACCTGAATAATTTTAATTGCTCAATGCTTGTGACACTGTAGTCTCAGAGGATCATGGCTTATTGAAAAATTGTAAATAATTCAAGAACAATAAAATCTCTCTCTCTCTCTCTCTCTCTCTCTCTCTCTCTCTCTCTCTCTCACTCT
>NW_027109179.1:33789-46641 GCF_000696795.3 Halyomorpha halys
GAAAAGGGAACATTCCATGAATGGTCCCAATATATTAAATATATAGTTAATTAAAAATTAAATCAGTACTATTATAACGCATAAAAAGATAGGTATTTTGTTAAGAACTGAGATACTGTACTTTGTTAAGAAAGTACTGTTTCTATACCAACGGCTGTGCAAGGTGCTAATTTGAACAGAATAATTACAGGTGTTTACGCAATTGGCGGTACCCATTTTATGAGGTTGGGTTGACCCCGGAGGACTCCCGAACCCACAGAGTTGAATCACGGGTATAGTGAAACAGAAAATAATTATCTGCCGCAGCCAGATTCAAACCCGAGTCCTTGAAGTTAGTAGTGCCTTAACACTGAATTTCCCAATCCCACATATAACCAATTAGAGTAATTAAATAAAATAATAGATTTTATATATAGATAAAGTAACCAGCATATAGATAATACATTGTTCAATAAATATTCTTATGTACGAGTAATTATAATTTAATCGCCATAAACGACGACATTTGTCAACTATTTACTAAAATTGTTTATCGATCCAAAAAAATAAAAATAACAAAATCTAATAAGATACATAAAAAAAAACGGAGTAGACATAAAAACAGAGCAATACATTTTTCTCCCTGTTTTCACTCTCCGCTTTTCCTGAAAAGAAAATTAGCCGTATTGGCCGAAGGGAGACGATAAAACTCCTTCAAGACGGGAGCTAGGCGGTGACGCGGGGCGTGGAGGTGTTGCGGGCTTAGCCTAGCGCAGGCGCCCAGGGGCGGGGCGCCACGCCCACTGGGTCTCAGGGCCCCCGGGCCGAATAGCCCGCTGGTCTCCGTTCGCACAAAATGTCCGCCCCTTCTTGCGCATGTCCGCTCCAAATCCGCTCCCGATACCATTTTCATACGTTTCGATGGGCACATACCCATGCAAGAGCTCCTCCCGGCTAATTACGTACTTGCAATAAATCCCCATTGCGTTCAGTTAACTTTCTTCTCGGGACCGGTTTGTCGAAAAGGTACAGTAAAATATTTTTTGTTTGTCTCTTTATTTTGTCTCGAAACACCTTCCTATATGTCTGTTTGTGTTTGATGTTTAGTTGTCTTACAAGTGTAGAAGTATTTTGTTGAAATCCCCTGAATTTTCTAGCTTACTTTTTGGCCCACCTTTACTGGAAGAATAGCCTGTAAACTGAATGTCATTGGTTCCTCTTTAAGATTTCCCATAAAATGTTCGTAATCATATAACATTTTTCATTAATCTGCATATCCGGTTTGTTCTTAAACAATACACGAATTTGATAAAATATTTTTTGAAAATTAAATATGAATGATTTCTATTTATACTGTCCAAGATAATGAATAAACCTCGAGAATAAAGTGATAAAAAATTCAATATGTGAAATAAAAATTACCCTTTTAATTTTAAACCTTTCAAGAATATTTTTTTTTTATCATGCCTGGGACATAGAAACTAAATGAAATAATATCATACAAGAAGTATATAACCTTTATAATACTTAAAAGACATAACACAATGTAAATGAAATATAATGCATTCTAAGGGATCAGTGATTAGGACTGACTGGTCCTCGATTTGGGCGCCATCATATTATTTTAATAATTTTAAAAACTACAATTTAAACATTTTTAAAATAAACTAATTTATATTATCAGTTGTAAATAAGTTTCAGCATTTTATTTATTTAAAAATATAAAATTAACGTTTTGTGTGTTTGTTAAAAAAAAAATATATACAGAAATTATATCAACTTAAAACATGACGTCACAGTGGGAAAAAAGCGAAAGTGGATTATAATCGATTTTCTTTAAAACACTTGTGGGTCTGTCTTAGTGTGCAATGCTATTGCATGAATTGTCCTGCATTTTTTTAAATGCACATTTTCATGCGTCAGTAGTGTTGTTAGAATAGTTGGTATAGCTGTCCTAACTGTCACAAAATAAATTATGTTATGATTAGATTTACTTTTCCGAAACTTTTATTTGATTAATGTAATTAAGTATTATAAATAATATGATATTGAAATATTTACCCCAACATTTTGGTTAAATTAGAAATATATGAGCGGGATAAAGTATAGGGGTATAAGTAAGAATATTGTGATTAAAAACTTTAATGCTTTCTATCTGCAACTAACCGAATAAAGAATTTAATTTTAACTTAATTTGGCAGAGGAAGGTAGCAAGCAAGATTTTTTTTGCAAAATTGTCACTTAAACTCCTTGAATTCTCACACCTATATAAATAATTAAATCACTGATTATTAAATTTGTTTTAAAATAAATTACAAAACAATTAAACAATTACCAACCTGTCGGATAAAAATTCTTCTTCTGATGGAACGAGTTTGTTCTGATGGCTTTGTTTGATATTAATGATTGTTTAATTTAAATGATGATTAATTTTGTGGTCCTCCAAGAATATTGAAGTTTTCTATTATAGTATGGCTAGTTTTAGTGTACTGTTGAAAAGGGTAGAGTATATAGGATGTATTTGAGCTATGGTTTCTGGTAGGAATAGTGTTAGATAATTAGGTTTGATTTCTTGCGCGCGGAATTATATCATAGTTAAAAAAAAATAAATAAAATACGAATAATGTCGTAACTGTGTGCGAGAGGTGTAAAAGGTACGGACTTAGCCGTGCAGTAGAAGAGGGACTATTAATAGTGAGCGAGAGCGGTGCGTGCGGTGCGGGGAGAGGGGTAGGGAGGTAGGGAGAGAGAGAGGGAGGGAGCGAGGGAGGGGGGAGGGTGCGTGCCGTGCGTGCCCCAGTCGGTCATAGAAAGCGAAAGGCGGCGGACCAGCTCCGGTCAGCTCACTACACTTCGTCATAGTTTCTCTTATATCGGACTTTTTTGTTCTTGTCTTCTCGACGCACTCACAGTGCGAGAGCTGAGTGCACCGGTATGTGTTCATCTGCGTCCATCAAATAAAATTTATATTTAAATATAGATATATTATTAATAAAAAAAGAAAAACGATTCGAATTTAAAAATTGTTGACTAGTTGTTATAAAAAAATCCTGATGCAGTACAAATAATTTTCGAATATAATCTTTTCTCATCGTTATTAAAATCGCTTTTCTAACTTTAATGACCGGCACTTCAATCCAGAAAAAGTACAAATTTCACCCGACTCAGGACTTAGATGTGACGGATAAGATGGCGCCACGACGTAACAACTTGAACGAAGTCGTGGGTCTGGAGGTGGAGCCGGAGGCGGTGGCGAGGTGTTGCGTGCCTAGCGAGTGCCTCAGGGGCGGAGCCCTCATACCCCTCGACGACCTGAGGGACACTATCAGGGTCACCTGTAACAACGACTCCTGCCAAGCGAGGTACATGCACAGGGAATGCTTCGACACCTGGGAACAGAGCGTCCTCACCTATCTCAAGTCCTGCGGAAGAGCGAGGTCCTGGTCAGAGAGGCAGAGGCACCAGAACCTCTGGACCAAGAAGGGTTATGACTTGGCTTTCAAAGCGTGCGGTTGTCGCTGTGGCCGGGGGCACTTGAAGAAGGACTTGGACTGGAGTCCCCCGCCACCCGGGTTCGGTGCTAGGGAAGACGAAATCGCCAAGAAGAAGAAGAGGAGGAATAAGAACCGCGGGGCCCAGCAGCAGAACGGTGTGGCCCCGGTGATCAGCCCCATAGACCCAAGGATCAGGACGGGGAGTCTATCTTCGTCGACCGAGTCTTCTTCACCTCCTGCTTCAGCATCGTCCATCTCACCGGTCCACTCTGGAGTCACCCTGAAGAGGCTCAGCAAGACCAAGATAGAGTTCTTCTCAGACAGGTATTGTATTTAATAATATTGTATTGTAGCTTGCTAAGACTAGAGTTGAAGTCGCCGGCACACTGGCCCACAGAGAACCCTCCCTCTTCCACTGACCCAGCTCCTCTTCGCTACTTCACTTTCCATCACCTTCTTAGTCGCTTTTCACCAATCCATTGCTTTCATATCTTTACATATATTTACTTTCTATCTTCTTTAGTATATATTATTAATTTTCAATGTGCTGATTTACTGGTTTCTATGCTAAATAGTTTTTTTCTTATAACAGAAATATAAAAAGATAAGTGATCTAAACTATGATTTTCTGAAGAAGTACTTATTTATTTATAAAAAAAAAAATCAAGAAATAATTTTACCTAGCAAATTTTACCAAAATACATTAAAATTTTTTTGAGCCGTAATACTTGTACTTTGGTTATAAATAGTTATTAATCTTGCAAAATCATCTTTTAAAAATATTAATTGTTATATGTAGACTCATTTAGATATTTCTTTCTGATCTAATCACTCAGTTTCACGATTCAATGATTTTTTACTTCACTGATTTTTTTTCTTCTTCAAAAGATTGGAAACAAATATGTCGATTATTATAAATTAAAAATAAATGCTGCCGATCGAGAAATAATATTCCTTCCCCGATTTTTTTTTTTTAAGGTTTATTAGAAATATTTAATACTGCTTTCATATTTTTATATTTCATCTTCTTTAGTATTTATTGTTTATTTTCAATGTGCTCATCTACTAATTTCCAGGCTGAATAGTTTTTTCTTCAATAGAGATATTAAAGGAGAAGTTATCTTGACTACAGCTTTCTGTAAAGATACCTATTTATTCGAACAAAAATGTAGAAATAATTCTAGCTTTTTGTTCAGACATGTTCGGAAATACAGAAAAAATAAAATTATTATCTTTTAGTTTCAGGATTGTGATTATTCCCATAGGTAAAAATTATTATTTCTAATCAATTATTTTTCTAACCGAATATTTACAGTTATATGCTAATGTATTCATATGCTTTTGCTGAGGTTATCAACCAATTTCATTGCTCAACGCTAATTTGTTTTTTATTATTGCTCAAAATATTGAAAACAATTTAGTTATATTATTAATTATAAATTAAGAATAGATATTGGTAATTAAGGAACAATATTTTTTTCATTTAATAGAAAAATTAAAGAATGAATAATAAAAACTACGATTGAAGAAATTGTCGTATGAAAATCCAGATATACTTTTAGTTTTAAAATATATTTTAGCTTTAGAATAATAATTAGTCGTAAGTTAAACAATAACTTTTTTTAATCAAGTATTTATCCAGACAAATATTTACAATTATAAATAGTTTTATTCAATTACATGACTCGATCTTCATTTATCTCCAATATAATTTTTTTACTTAAAATATTGAAGAAATATTTGAATACATTTTTTATTACAAATTTTGAATAAATTTTATGGATTTATGAAGAAATATTAAATATTAGAGTGATCAATACAATGGTTTTCTTCGGAAATAATTCTTGTTTTAATACAAATTATAACTAAATAATATGTATTTTTTACGTGAAGAATAATCATAAACTAGTTTCATATCTCAATGCTTATTTACATATAATAAATATGAATTTTTCTCTTTTTGAAATATTGAATAAATGTTGAACAAAATCGTTTACAATAAAAAATGCCATTTCTATATCAACGTTTCATTATTTATCAACATTAAAAAAATTTAAAAAAAATATATGGCCTTTAGGTAAACTGGATAAGGTAAGTAGAAAAAACAGTCAAAATAATGGCTTTTATAATAAATATGTTTATGAAAATCTAAAAAACATTTTTGCTTAAAGATCAAACTGCTTATAAATCATACCTATTATACCATATTACATTTTTTTCTGTTTCTCAATATTGGGTAAAAATAGAATAACATTGCTTATTATGAATTTGGAATAAATATTACTGATACACTGACAACGCTTTTAATTCATTTCTCAAAAATATTTGTTATCTTTTAATAATGCTCAGTTTTTCTCAAAGAATATTTACTCATATGAAAGTCAAGAAGAAGTTAATCCTTTCATATCTAATTAAAATAAACAACGTTTAATTAGTATGCAAAATACGGTTGATGTTTCCGCCTTACTGGCAATTATACATTTATTATATAAATATTTTTTTTCTGCAGTGAACACATAATTTTATTGTTTGGATTGTTGCTAAATATTTAGGCTTGTGTATGTTGAAAACAAATATTTATAATGGATGTTGAATAAATTTAACTGTTTCAAAAAATAATTATTACAAGTTTGGTTTTGCCGTAGTAAGTATAAAACCATTTTATATTTTTATACTTGTTACCAAAAAGAAAATATTTCGTAAAATTGAACTCTTTTTTTATTCAGTTGTTGGTAACTATTTGTACATAAGATATATAATATTTCCGATATAAGTAAATTATAGGTGTAAAATTTTGCACACCTATTACAGAAAAATAATCAATATTAAATATCGGTAAAACATTATTCGGTAAAAAGATTACTAAATTTAAATAATAATAATAATAATAACTCTTGTAGAATATTGTTATTTCTTGAATATGAATCTAACACTCCCCGAGGCGGGGTAATAAATCACGAAGATTTTAGTATAGTGTATTAGATTGTAAAATTAGTTTCATACATGAAACTATGCATGTATTGGTATATTATATATTGTTTTTGCATGGTTATTACAATTTTTTATCAAGATATTTAGGAGTCATTAAGGCGATATAATTATGTTTCTTGTCACAATGAACATCATTTACTTCTCCATTGTTTCGCATTCGCTACTGCATATAAAAAATATAACAACTTTGATATAATAAACAATTTTATAAATATATTTTTCTGATGTAAGAATACTCAATTCACTCTTCATGTCTTCATTAAAATATTTTATAACTGTTTAGATTTATTAACAAAAAAAAACAGCAATCACTATTAGCCTCGTTCAAAGAAAAGTTAGGTTTTTATTTAAACTTTTATTCTACTAGATATGAATTTGAAAATTTATAGATTGAAGATGATTTTAAGATTATCACCAATTTTTAAAATAAGCTATATTTTATACATAATAAGGAAATATCGGAACAATTACGCATTATTAAAAAAAAAACAATTTATCTAAATTTTAAAGGTCTAATCGGGGAGTTTAATTAATTTAACTAAATTTTAATTTGGAAATAAGTGCAAGTTTTATCCATGTCCATCAACAAATCTCTGAAAATATTAAGGAATTGTGGATTAGATTATGTTAATATTTAAACATATTTTTTTAGATATTTATAATATTGTAATTGAAAGAAGTATAATCTTATGTTATCCTGTTTTTAAGTAGCTTGAGGTATACACTTCTAGATTTAGAGAATTAGGAGTGCCTAAGACAATTACTACATTAAAGAATCTTCTTCTACTCACATTTACATACATACATGTGTGTATGTATTTCACACTCATTACAGTAAATTTTTACCATTTTTTATTTTAAAATCAGATCTTTTCATATAAATTGTAATAAAACTTTACTAGAGAAGTCTATTAAAATGCATTTGATTCCTTTTAAAAAAATATAACAGGGTTCAAACTGCAAAAAATATAATAAAATAAAATAATGAATTAATATGATATGGATTTAGATATTTAATATTTCTAACTTTAAATTTTTTAAAATCTTAAAAAAAAATTAATTAAATTAATTTGAATCACTAATATTCACTAATATATATATTACAGCTATAAGTTATGAGCGCTAAAATTTTCATTTCAAGTAAAGAATTGAGATATAATAATATGAACTTAGATATTTAATAATTCCCAATTTAAATTTTTTTATAATCTTAAAAACATAGTCACTAATATTCTCATTAATTGCTGTAATAATTTATGAAGGAAAAAATTTTCATTGATCTCTTGTTTCTTATCAAACCTTCCATCCAAAGATAATTTATATATATACATTTTTTTTGTCAGCCTCACTTCGCCTTTCCGCGTAAGATATTTGGAATGCTTTGAATTTTTTCAGCTCTATTTGGTTACATATTTTTTTTCAGGAATTAATGAATTAAATTTATTTAATGTTCTCGATTTTTTTTATCTATGGCCTAATTTTGATCATTCACTGTGTTTTACACTAAATCATCTTGAAAGAAAGCGCTGAGTATTTATGCGCGAATAGTTCTTATTTTGTTGTATTGTTATTACTGTTTTTTTCTTCTGATTACCAATGACGTTTTACTGTTACACATTTTTTTATTTTAACTTTTATATTAATTTATAGTGATTTGATAAAAATTATTTGGAGGATTGTTATCTAAACTTTTCACGGTACTTAAAAATTATGTCCCCAAAATAATCATTAATGATAATAAATTTGTGATTTCCAGTAATTATAGTTATAGATATCAATTCTAGAGGCTTTAAATTATTATAAACTATTAACCTGATACCTTTTATATTTAATGTATTTTTAGTTAAAATAAAACTTAGATGTAACCTACTTTTAAAACTACTGTCTAATACAAAATTAAATTGACCATAAATAGCATTCTTATCTAATAAAAAAGGAACTAATAGAGGTTTAATTTTAGATATAAAGATCAAATTAATATAATTTCCTTTTCTTTTTATTTTACTAGGGTAAAAATCCAATGGCTGAGCGTGATTCTGACCAAATCACCTCCTTGTACTACCGTTAGTCTAGTAACAGTACTCCCTTACAAAGTCCCTTCATAGGTTGTAGCGGTAAAGATTAAATTTTTTTTTTTTTACTTAAAAAACTATCTACAAAAAAATTATATAATAAATAAAATACCTGTACGCTAGATAAAATAATGTGGACTATTTTCATAGGTAAAATAATAATATTAAATGAATTCGGCTTTTGAATATGCGTAAATAATAATTATGGAATTTAATTAGTTTTATTGATTTTTAACTTTAATAGGTTATATTTCTTTCATAGAATTTTTATCATTTATCTTATATATACTAGAATTTTTTCCTGATTTAATTTTTCATTAAGAAATGTATTTATATTCCCAAATTAAAAAATCTCTGAGACGAAATCTATTTTTATAAAATGATCATTTTAGAATTGAATATTACTAAATACTATATACGTTTTAACAATTATTGTACAACGATAGGATCATTTTATTTTGAGATGCTTAACATGATAAAGAATTATATTTATGGAAGTAGGATTATGGGCCAACGCGGTTCTGTGAATGTTGGCTTTATTGTGAAGGGATTGTAGGTCAAGCCCGTTGTATATAGGATCTTTAAGCTATTCCGAATAAAATGTGTTTTAAATAATTTACAATAATAATAAATGTTCGCTGAATAAAAAAAAATATAAAACAGTTAAGTAAAATAGAACTACCACTATATTCATATATTATATTATTTTATTGATAATTTAAAGACAGTACTGAAAAGATATATTTTCATCATTTATTATTATGCAGTGACAGATAATTATTTATTCTGTTACCGTAGCTCTGAGTCAACCCTGTGGGTTCGTGAGTCCTTCTCCTGCCTCTATAAAATTAATGAAAATCCGGAAAAAATCACCTCCATTTATAACCGTTCTTAAAAAAAAAAAAAAAAACTCTACTTCGTTACAAAGCAACGAATCCCTTATCCTCCATGGGTTGTAGCATTTAAATTTAAATTTATAATTATGTAAAGATGTTGTAAATTTCAAATCAATCATAAAGGGAATAGTTGTACATTATGTTGATATCATAAAAAAAAGAGGAATATTTTATATTAAATTAGTATATTGAACAAATTAATTTAATAATATATAAATTTAAGTTAATAATAATTGGAGGGGAACGTAGAATAAGGCTAAACCCTGTTGATAAGGAATAAACAACCTTATATTTATCTTTTATCTTCCCTTTAGGAGTTTCCATTGATATTAAATATTGTCATTATATTATTTTTTGTAGATATTCATCTTTAAGTCTCTCTGTAATTGAAAGCAATAAAGTTATTTAAAAAAAAAATTAAACTGTTCTATAGAAGCTGGAAATTGAAGACTATACAATTTTTACTAATATTATTCAATATTAATATTAATATAATATGGAAGGAGACTTATTTTTGTATATTCGTTAAACTTTATGAGTTATAAAAATTATCGTATAATGTTAGGTATAGTTATTACTTTTTATTTTTTAATAACTATGCTTAGAAAATGGCAAACTACGAAAAGTCATTATGTTATAAAAGTTATATAATAAATAATTATTTTATTATTAAAACTATTGTTAAGATATTAATATTGAGAATTTGAATAATATTCTTAAATAATTAATATCAAGATAATAATTTTATTCTCTTGTTTTCTCATATATTTAATTATAAAACTAACTTCCTAATAAATTTAAATAGAGAAAATAATATTTAAAATTCAATACGTTAATAATACTTTAAAAATCGTATTTTTTAAAAAAATTAAATTACTTTTACTCTGCATGGGCATTAATAATACGAGTGATTTCTTCATAGAATTTATAATGAAAACAAATATTTTAATCAATATATATTCAAAGGCAGATTCCATTCAATATAGATTTTTTTTTTAAGTATTGCATTCAAGGACTGTATGATAGTTAAGAGATAATTATAAACGCATTTCATATTTATATGGTCACTCTGTTTATGACTTTGTTTATCCAGTCTATTCTATGAATAACTAAGATCTCTTACGTTACTTTAACTATTAATATATTTCTTCTTCGTCCTTTTGCATAGCCATTTCATAACAATGAATTTCACTGTCCTTATTGAGATACTCCATACTATTGCGTTTTATTTTAATTCATAGTTTATTATTGTTTGAATATTTATATTTGCATTCTGAGATGAATTTATTTATATTCTTGGTTGGAATAAAACCCTGCTTTTGTTAAGCAATGAAGAAGAATCATTCTTTATGTTGAGTTTATTCTTGACCATGAATTAATATGAGGAGAAGATGGTAAGTGGATGAAGATCACTAAGTTTTGTAACTCATATTTTGCTTACGTTTCGGTCTGAATTTCAAACGTTCTTCAGGGCTAAGTAAAAACCGCATAACAACTTGTTATATAATAATAGTTGTTAAATACCAATTATAATTTTTCATACTGTTTATATTTTTATTCTTTCATGATTGTAATATTTATAGACTTACCTCTAAAGAAGGTCAATAAAAACTATATTCTTCCTAAAAATTATTCATCATCACATAATCGAATTCAATTAAGGTTTAAATTGTTTAAAGAAAAAAAAAATCGTTCAACTTTCACTGAAAATTTAAGGATATGTTTTAAATGTAAAAAAGTTCAATTTAACGATTTCGATATAAAAAATAACTGTAACTATAAATAAGTTTAATATGTCAGTAAATAAAAAAACAATTATGAGTATTTAGGAACTTTTATAAGTTTCAACCCTAATTTTATTGATTTACCAGCTTGCAGTTAAAAAAAACAAACTATAATTATAGATAGATTGATTATTTATTATATCATTATATAAAAAACAATAAAAAAGTATTTCTGAGTTGTTAAATTCAATTTTATTACATTTAAAAATAATTATTCTGCTGATTATAAACAATTGAGATTTAAAATTTATTATAACGATTCAGAATTTTTTTTTGTTAATAACTTAACAAATAATTAATTTATCTATAGTTGCAGTTATCTAGTATTTGGTACTTATTTATAATACAGTATCTACTTTCAAACCAAATATTAGTATATAATATATTAATAGACTAAAATATTTTAAATTATTTAAAAATCGTTGTGAATTTTGCTCTAAACTAAATTAGTTTTCTATTCATGAGAGCGTTACATAAACATGTCTCCGAGGCAAACATCATTCGCAGAGCTATAAATAACATGCTAACAATAGACATAGCCAACTCTGATAACACCATCTTTGAGCGATGCATTATTTAGTTACTGTTTTTTTATGATTTTGTTTAAGTAAGTTATGTATAAAGACAAGTTATTAATTAATCGCTGTGTACGCTGTGTAGGTTTTAAGATTAAACAGTCGTCTTCGCTTGAAAGTAAAAACGTACAATAGTTCTGCTTATAATAATATATGTGCCTAAGGTGAGTGGAAAAGTGGTAATATATATATAGTGTCCTGAAATGATACGTGTAAAAATAAATGCATAATTCAGTGTTGAAAAAGATAATCTTTGAAATACAAGGGTTTTTGCAATCTGCAATCTGCAAGCCAAGAAACAATTGAGTAAATGAATTTTTAAAAAATATCTAACACAACTTTAAGAGCCCACAACTTTTCAGCAGACATATGAAATTTAGTTTCCGTAAGTCAGTGATAAAATTTAATTCATAAATTAACTCTTATAGTGGCTATTTTCCGAGACTAGACGATATTATTTTTTTTTTTTTTAGTGTTTAAGTCACAGTTTACTCCACGGTAAAATTCATAATTCGATAATACCATACGCAAGGTAAAATAAAAAATAGCATAAAAAACTAATGAAAAAAAATTAAAAAGATATAATTTTGCCTCATGTAATTTCAGTAGTCCAACTTTTCCTTAGAAAAAAAATTTACTGTTTATTATTTTTGTTTTTATTGGAGAAATCCTTTAGTACCCATTTAGTTTAGATTTGGTATTGAAGCTACTGGTTAGTGCATGATGTTACTCAACATAACGACACTCTAGTTTTTAATTTTTTTTTTCAGGATTTCTAAAATAATTCCAAAATGCCTTTTTATAATTTTAATTTAATTACATTATTAATATATATATGAGGAGAAGGTTGGGGAATAAAAGAATAACACAAATAATTTTTAAAAAAATATTTATTAGTGCCAGTGTCTCAGCTAGAGTTTCCAGCCTTCATCAAGGCCAAGAACAAAAGAACAAGATAACAATCGATGAGTAAAAGGGTATATAGACTGATTAAAGTAAATAATTGTATAGAATGAAAATAGATAAAAATAAAGTAATGAAAGAAGTGGGAAATATATAGG
>NW_027109179.1:46706-81117 GCF_000696795.3 Halyomorpha halys
TATTTATTCTCAATTAGTCTGCAGAAAACCTTTTAAAGAATATGACATTAAGGTTGTCTCCTTGAAAATGGCCTGAGAGCCGAAACTTTGGGAAATCTCTTAAAATAGAAATTGAGAGTATATTTGGATCAAAATTGTGTACGTGTTAATAATAAAATAAACCACTCTCAAACAATCATTATAATAAATCATTAATCTAATATTGTGAACTGAGATCCAAGATGGCAGTATTCAAGACAGCCTTTAAAGAAATAAAAGAAAAAGTTGTGACTGTGTTTTCAACAATATGACATGGGGAATTAGCCTGCAGAAAATTTTTTAAAGAATATGATATTAATATTAAAGATTGTCTCCTTGAAAATGGCTTAGGTCCGAAACGTTTGGAGAATTTCTGAAAATAAATGTTAAGAATATATTTAGATCAAAATGGTGTGTGTTAATAATAAAATAACCCACTCTCAAACAATCATTATAATAATTAACGCTTTATTATAATGATTGTTTGAGAAAAAAAATTACAAGTCATATAATGCAACATATATGAATATTTTAATTTAATAATAATAATTAAAAATTAAAGTTATAGGAAAAAAAGAGAAAGAAAATATATGTCTGTAATGAAATATGATTCACTTATATATTTCATTAGTGACATATATTTTCTTATTTACTAGACTAAAGAAACAAAATATAAAGTAAAATAAGACAAACATGCAATTATAACCCCAACCATGTTCTCCTCATATAATTTGTATATTATACACGGTCAACTATCTTTTCATTTTTATATAATTAATAATTTGTTTATTTATAGTTATAGATATCTTTTTAATAGTAAATTCATAAATTACATTTAAAAACATATCCTTAAATTTCCAGTGAAGGTTGAACGATTTCTTTTTTAAAACAATTTTAACTTCAATCAAATTCGATTATGTGATGATGAATAATTTTTAAGAAGAATATAGTTTTTATTCACCTTCTTTAGAGGTAAGTCTAAAAATATTACAATTATGAAAGAATAAAAATAAAAACAGTATGAAAAATTATAATTGGTATATAACAACTATTATTATATAACAAGTTGTTATGCGGTTTTTACTTAGCCCTGAAGAACGTTTGGAATGCAGACCGAAACGTAAGCAAAATATGAGTTACAAAACTTAGTGATCTTCATCCACTTACCATCTCCTCCTCATTAATTCATGGTCAAGAATAAACTCAACATAAAGAATGATTCTTCTTCATTGCTTAACAAAAGCAGGATTTTATTCCAACCAAGAATATAAATAAATTCATCGCAGAATGCAAATATAAATATTCAAACAATAATAAACTATGAACTAAAATAAACCGCAATAGTATGGAGTATCTCAATAAGGACAGTGAAATTCATTGTTATGAAATGGCTATGCAAAAGGTCGAAGAAGAAATATATTAATAGTTAAAGTAACGTAAGAGATCTTAGTTATTCATAGAATAGACTGGATAAACAAAGTCATAAATAGAGTGACCATATAAATATGAAATGCGTTTATAATTATCTCTTAACTATCATACAGTCCTTGAATGCAATACTTCAAAAAAAATTCTATATAGAATGGAATCTTCCTTTGAACATTGAGTATCTCAATAAGAACCATTAAACGATTTTTATATAATTTTAAAAGGAGAAGAATTTTTAGAGGTAAAATAGTGGTGCGGATGGGGGGAGTGGTGGAGTAATTTTATT
Organism: Halyomorpha halys; assembly: GCF_000696795.3. Classification (NCBI taxonomy): domain Eukaryota; kingdom Metazoa; phylum Arthropoda; class Insecta; order Hemiptera; family Pentatomidae; genus Halyomorpha; species Halyomorpha halys. Next base: position 48,439 of record NW_027109179.1, read on the forward strand.
GTACCAACGTTTCGGCCCTAACTTTAAACGTTCTTAGGTTTAAGCACAAACATGATTGCAACAACCAAGTTATACATATACCTTACGTGAAATTAGTAGGGGTTATGAAACAATTGAGTAAACACCCAAAATATTATTTGACGTCCCAGAGCCTATAGTCCCGTCGAAGAGAAAACATTGAATGTTTGTTGGTGGTTAGCAGGTTCGAGTTGTTGATCTAAGGATGTAGCAAACACAAACATGTTCCAAACGATCTTCTTGGTTCTATTTTGTTGGACAAACAATATTTTATTTTATTTTCCAGTAAAACAATCTTACCTTGCTAGTAAGATGGATCCACTAACACAAGTACAGTATTGCACTTGTGTTAGTGGATCCATCTCACAGTATAATGGAAGTGTTGATAAAACTTTAATAGTTTTCAAAATAGAGTAACCGATTCTTTTCTTGGTGGACTTAAAATTTTAAAATTACAGCATTTTTTCAAAATATTGTCATAGAAAATAATTTAGAAGAATTGGTTCATGATTATACTTGTCAAAGAATTTTCCTTAAGCTCTCTTTTCATAAATGACACATTTCTCAGATAAAGAATAAAAAAGTTTACAAAAAGTATATTTTATTTGTTCATAACTTACAATTTATGTATTCTATGGGAATTTGTTTGTATACTCACTAAAAAAATAAACTAGTTCTCTACTACACTTTGACTTATTGAAATGAAATTAGTCATGTATCTCCTAAAACATACATTTCTTTATTATTAAGGATAGCTAAGTGAAAGTAAAATCTACCTATTGATATAAGTATATCCACAGAAAGTGGAAAAGCCTTTCATATTCTATATTTATCCATTGCTTATTATTACGAACAATGAGATATAGTAAATTATTCAAATAAAAAAATAAAGCTTCAAAATTTTAATATTTAAACCCCAAAAAAAAGATATTTACTTTAGTAAATAAAAAACTTTTATTTTTCATAATTAGAACTTTTGATTGATAAAGTACTTTTCCTTGTTTTAATTATTTATTTTATATCATTAATGAACTATAACAAAGTTTCGGTGTTGTCACCACATTATCAGGTATCTGATTGAACACCTATCTAAAATTACATTGAGTTTTTTCCTTATTAGTTTTGTATTGCTAATAATAATATATTGTTGTCACAAATATATTTTTTTAATTAAAAAAACAAACATATTCTAAATTAGGAGATATAAAATACCTTTTTGTAGGAAGGTATTTCATCATATTAATGACCATTAATAAATAGCTGATGAATGATTTGATATTAATCATATTAATAATATAAAGTAATTAACTAAAGCAGGAAGAGTAAATTTTCATTCAAAAGTTCTAATTATATTTGATACTCTTTCAGTAGAAGTTTTAACTTTAAGAAATTCTGTTTTTATGTTAGTACAAAAATTCATATTTTAAGGTTATAAAATTCATATGTTAAACAGTTTAACAAATGATAACAATCCATTACAAAATACTGATCTTTATGGCATTAATAAGGCCTATCTAGACATACGTAGTTGAGCTTCACGGCTCCACTAAACTTTCGAATTCCTCTCGTATCCAATCTTTACAATCTAAAATCCTCAATGCTTCCTACTTTGTCACAAATAAAATGATACATAAAGACCTTATGTTCAATATGTAAAGGATCTAGCCCGAACCAAATATCATTCGTTCCATTATAAACTCCCTAACCGCCCAAACCCACTAGTTTCTAACCTTCCTCTTCCATTCCAATCCCTACAATCCTCAGAGGCGCCTGAAAAAAAGATGAGCACGAGACCTTCTAATAAAAAAAGTGCTATGAAATTCGAAGAGTGCTACGAAGTTTTCCTACATGCTTGTATTATGACATTATGATCTTACATCAATCTTACTAGATGTATTATTATGTACTTTTGTAAATTTCAATAAGGATGTATATATATTTTAAAAAAATTATAACATTGTAAATATGAATTCCGTGGACAAATGTCTAATATTATAACAAGGTAAATGTATGAGATATTATATTTAGATTATATACATTAAATTAATGTATAATTAGAACGATAAGTAAGCTTGTACAATAGAACGCGTTTGATATAGTATATAATATACATTTACTTCGTTATAACATTAGATAATTGATGTTTCGGTTATAAAACCGTTGAAGTAAAGTCCGTTGGGTAGTTGACTAGGGTGGGGATCTTAGTCAGTTGTAACTCCAACTTTTTCCATTCCTCAATTATCTATTTTACTTATCAGATCACCTACCTCTCTTATCTGTTATCTAACCTAACTTATGCCATATTTACTAAACTAATCTCTCTTTTAATTTTTACTATATTTTTATTTATATTACTGCATTTGTATTACTATTAAATATTGTTTTACTACTCATTACTGTAGTTTTAGATTTTTAATTCCATCACTCATTACTTTACTTATTATTACTTTGTTGTCTATTCATTTATATTTATATTTTCATAACTTTTTAATAATTTTCATGACGGTTTCTTTCTCTTTTTATATAACTTTTTACGCTCTTTCAATTTCTATTTTACATATTTAGTATGTTGTTCTGATTTAGCTTGATGAGCTGATGAACCCTGCAAAATGAGATGCAAACGTTGAGTATCAATAAATAGTTCAATACTATTAATCTTCTATTTAAATATTTTTGTTTAGAAATACATTTCCTTACCACTGCGCAGCTTTCTTGAGTTGTCATCGCTTGCAGACAATGTTAATTATAAACAAGTTGTATTAGAATTTTAAATGCGGTTAGAAATAGTTTGTCTTCTCGAATTCAATTTCCATCCGTTTGGCTATCTATTATAATGCAAGACCTTATCAAGGCTAGACAAAACGTGGTCTGAATTAATGTAATGCTGTTCTGTATGTGACCAATATACGAGTATGATAAAGAAAACATATTGAAAAGTATAATATTAGCATACAAGTATCATTCAAAGCGAAATGTCCTTTTGAATCGATAGCGATAAGTTTATTGTGAATCACATCTACGTTCCACTGTAAACAAATAATTTAAATAGTTATATAACTGGTACAGAGTTGAGTTGCTGATAGTTCGATCACATAATCGATAGTATCCCTTTAATCATCCATGAAATTGTTGACATTTAATATGTCTGCTAAATGGATAAGACCAGCTGAGCTCACCATTTTGTCTACTGTCGTTTTGATAGGTTAGTCGCTCATAGTTCGTATTTGGTTTGTTTTTCTTTTGAACGTTTTAAAACACTAATAAAGTAATGGATGAAAACAATAATAATGTAATTGAAAAAAAAAATATGAGAAGAAACAAGAAACAAGGGAGGTAGAGGAAAGATGATGTGACTGTTGGAGATTTTATAGTCTCGTAAAGATTACAAGGTTACAAAACAAGTCTCCTAGAAAAACCGCTTGGAGCTCTTCTGCATCTATCATATTACATGAACTATAAATAAGGTAGCTAACAATCCTGTACTCATAACTTTTAGCATATTGGATCATTTTACATTTACATCATCAATACTCCAAATATTTCTAAATTAATAATTAAACTTTAAGTTAACAGATAGTGTAAAAACAAATATTGAATGTTATTTTCTTTTAGTCCTAACCAATTTCCTTTCCTCCTTATAATACCTATCTTATCAACTTTTAGTTTATCTTATAATTATTGCTTAGTAATTAGTATTATTTATAACATATTTTGAAATGTCAACATTAGAGATAATGAAGCCTTATTTGATTAAGAAATGGCCAACTGAGGCTAAAAATATTCTCAATGCCAGTTGATGTAACCTTGACAATGAATAAACACAGGAAGTTCACTAATCACTAAACATACAAAATATATATTTAATCAGCCAGTTCCCGGAAAATGGCGTAGGAGATAAAAAAAGGACGCGATAAAGCAATTAAAAAGAGAGATTTACCGCTTTGTTCTACAGATGTACCGCCACAAAATCCCCGTCTTGCCTCAGATAATATTTTGATAAAACTATACATATACGTTAATCGGAATATGTTTATCTATGTTGAGACGTCATACGGCTTAGGATAAATACTGCATCTTTTATGTAATACTTTATTTTCACAAACGTTCAGACGCTGTTATATAAAAAGTAATACAGATTTAAAATTAGTAATACAAAAAGTCGTTGGAAAACTGGAGTTCTTAGAAAAAGTAATTATTTAACGTGTTATAAAGTCGTAAAAGCCAATATATATTGGATTTATACATTAATGTTTTCAATAAATGGGATTTGGTCCGGGTGCGGTCAAATTAAACTAAAGTAGAAATATTTTGTACTATTTGAGTTTAATTTGACCGCGCCCGGACCAAATATCATTTATTGATACTCACAGTCAATCAGCAATCTTCCAAGAATGTTTTCGCGATTGTTATGAAAATTTTCTCTTAATTTTTTTTAATGTTTTTAAAAAAACAAAACAAATAAATAAATTATATTTATTATTATAATAAAATTCGAATTCAGCTGATTAAAATATATTGTATGTTTTATTCTTAATGGTTATTTCTGAAATTGTATTTACTATCATAGGCTCCAATAAATGAAAAAAAAAATAGTGACTTCTATTTCAAAACCACGTTATTGGATGTGATATATCCAAACGATAAAACATCCTAGAAACCGTTAACGATGATTTCTACGAAGACGAACGCTAGATTGATGAATGGTAATTTTAGATAGTGTTACAAGAGACCTATTCGTCATTCATAGTGTCCGATTTGTATTCATATAGGACAAAAGAAATATGGTTAACATTTTCTTATATTTATCTTACTATAAAAGCCCTAGGGAAATCTATGATTTCATGTAAACAGGTTATTTGGACTGGCTGGTACTTGGTCTGAATTTCTCACAGGCAAGTGTCGGTTTTTGGCACAAATCAAAGGGCATTTGTGCTGTATCGACACCTTTGCGTTCAATTAGTATTGTTTTAGAACTGGCAACAGATAAATATCACTAACAAAATTTGTATTATACATATTTCTACTATTAATTAAATTAGTTTTACAGAATAAAATGATTTATACAATAAATATTATGTATTTCAAATTCTAGCAAAATATAATTGGGGTGTTATACGACGAAAAATTTCATAGGAATTAGATTACCTGATAACGAAACTGTAAAAAATTCCACTTTTAATTTCCATGGGGATTACAAATCAGAAATACAAAAATGTCGCTAAATAAATAATAATAATAATGAAGGACTCGCGAACCCGAAGGTTCGTTGCCGATACCACCATTCGCTTTCCACATACATCCTTCCAGCAATGCCTCTCCAAACCCAATTCCACTAAATCAGTTTTAGCACAATCCTCCCATCTACGTTTCGGTCTACCACTCGGGCGTTTACCCATCGATTAGTTGTTTATTAACATTTGAGGGATCCGCTCGTTACTAAGTCCTACAACCTTACACGCCCATCTATTCGTTGCAATCCTATAACTTGAATTATATTTACCTGGTGTAGTTTCATTAATTCAGTGTTATGTAGGCTTATAAATTCTTCCGTTAATTCATCCTTTTTCGGTCCAAATATTTTACGTAATACTTTATTTTCGAAAATCTTAAGGCACTATTCATTCCTTAGTGTAAGAAGCTACGTCGTCGCATCCTTAAAGAATAGTGAGAAGGATAATAGTTTTGTAAATTCTAGTTTTTAAGTTTTTGGATAGAAGGCACGAGATAAGCAGTTTCGAAACTGAAAAATAACAAGCTTTTCCCGCCTTTAAATTTGCTTTTATTTCCTCATCAATTTCGTTTTTTCTAGTCACCATAAAGCCTAAATATTTAAAGGAAGATTATTGATTGACCGTGTGTATAGATGAATGGAATATGGTCCGGGTGCGGTAAAAAAAAACTCAAATAGTAAATAATTCTTCTATTTTATTGAGCCAAAGTTTCGCCCCACGTTGCAGGGCTTCGTCAGGGCTAAAAAAGATGCAAACACTATAGTTACAAAAAAGAAAAAAGAAAAACATAAGTGTAAAATAACAGGGGTATAAAATGAAAAGTAAAATATAAGAAAAATTAAAGGTTGTTATTTTTCTTATTATTTCTTCTTATTTTTCTTATTATATCTTACTTTCTTTTATCTTTTTTAGCCCTGACGAAGCCCTGCAACGTGGGGCGAAACTTTGGATCAATAAAATAGTATAATTATTTACTATTTGAGTTTTTTTTTACCGCACCCGGACCATATTCCATTCATCTAAATATTTAAAGCAATCTACCTATTCAAACGTATTTCCTCCTATATTTCACCGAAATTGCTCGCGTTTCAATCCTAACCATGTATTTTCTTTTATCTGTATTTATAGCAAGACCTAGTTCCTTACTGGAGTTTACGAACGCGGATTTCTCATAAGTAAAAAGTACCTTTTTTTTTTTTAAAGCCAGTTTGGATTACTGAGATTACACTGTATATAACAAGTTAAAATAGTAGTATATCTTTTACTATACTCCGGATAAGTGGGGTTCTACGATATGTATGTACACGTTCTGCCTAGGGGTATAGAGCCGTGGTGCCCCCCTCCCTGTTGACAGATAACACAACACGGCGTGAACTGGTTCATGTTTGCTCTTCCAACATATCGGGGGCAATATACATGACTGATCCTCTTCCAGTCAAAACATCAGAGGAGACTGCTAGTGCTGTATCCAACTCAGATAAAAGACAATTTGTTTTTTTCTTCTTCAAAATTATCTCCTTGTTTAGTCTAGTCTTACACTCCATTCTCTTTATATCTGTAATCTCTTTACTTTTCATATCGTACCCTGTATAATTTACCTAATCAATAATTTTATTATTACCTAAATGCGCACTATAATAAGTATGCAAGTATAATAAGGATATGTACACAGGCTTATAAACCATAAAAGTGTAGAACATGCCAAAAATTTAGAAATAAAGTTATCCTGACATGGGTAAAAAATTAAAAATAATTCTCCAAGAATCAGTCTTAAAGTTTGCTTATTAAAAAATAACTATAAATAATATGTATATAATTATAATAAAATATATCAATTTAACAAGCTAAGCTTAATTTAACCATTAATAGAAAATAACTCATAGTTCAGTAAAGCAAATTAGAATTATATGGTCATAAAGAAATATATGTTAATGGCAGATATAACCATACATTAAAAATACTAATGATTAATATAAAAACAAAGGATATTTTTTAAAATTTTACAGACACAATTGTAATATTGGAAGATCGTTGATAAGGAATATGGACAAAATAACTCAAATAGTACACTAACTACTGCACCAGGACCATCTTCCTATTATAAGAATTATAATGTATTATTTTGTCTTGTGACCTTCAAAAATGAATTTAAAAAATGAATGAATTACAGGAACCGCATTCATGTAGTAAGCTTAAGACTTAACGAAAAAAAAAAATACTACTACTTATATACTTATACAATTACTACTTATAAAAATTAGTACTAAATAATATTAAATGTATAAAGAACATTTTTTCTCTCTTACATTCACATATAAATAACATTAAAAAATAATCGAGAAATTGTTAATATACATTACCTTTCTTTGTTTGATTATTATAACACTTTATTTTAGTTTATATAATTTTAATTTTTAACTCCCTAAATACAGTTACAGTAATAGTGCTAGTGAAACTGTCACAGCCAGTACGATCATGTAAAATAATATTAACAGTTAGAACTTCAGGATTAGCTTGACAGTTGATAGTTTACTACCGCTTCAGCCTAAGTAGTTGGATGTCCTGATCCAACACGAGTTAGTTAGAATGCCAGTCGAGATCCTGCTGTTTACTGAATTTTCTATGAGTCGGGAATTCCTGGTCTATACGGTAGCAGAAGTTTTTTTTCTTTCAGAATCTGAATTTTATTGTAAATTACACAACATGGTAGAGTGATGTATGTTTTCTAATCAGGTTTTTTTTGTTAAAGTTTTACAAATAAAGCGAAAGTTATTTAAAAAAAAGATGAGTTCCATGTTTGTAAAAATTTTTTTTTACAATGTCTCTAGTATGGTCTATCCTATAGGACCAAAAATATCCCGAAGATATATCATAAACAAATGACACGTACAAAAAGGAATTTAGCTTCGTAGCTGTTTAGTTTTTATCTCTAGTATATTCTTGAACTGGAGAAAATTGTTCGCATTTGTCAGAACTCCTGGAAAAAATATCTAGCCCGAAGGTGACAAATACCTACTCTGCTCTTAAATATTAGCTTCCGAAATAACACAAGGATAAAGAAGACAAAGAAAATGTCTCATGTTTCGTCTAGGGTTATTTTTATCCTTTAAAAATGTTAGCAGCTTATACTTCAAGTCCTACATATTTTATATCGTTGATTTTTTTAGTGTTATTTGAGTATACTATTCATATATATCAGTTTTTTCCCATTATTCCATTGAATTAGAGATAAAGTCTGTTGTAGTTGGGCTTTAATGTGTAAATTATTTACAGCTCAAATCAATAACCTTTGTATTTGCTATTATCAGTTAAAATTAGAATTTTTATTAGTTAATTGTTGCTAGATACTATAGATAAATATACATTCAGAGTTAATTAAATATTATAGATATCATTTAAAATTAGCTAGATACTATTGATATTGCTATGTATATAACTTGTTGTGAATTGGGATGCCAGGATAATTACTGAAGGTAATTATCCAAATATATTGATTTTTTTATTTTAATTATTTGAGTCCTACTTTTCCTGAGGGCTTGTGTGTCTACCAGTTTGCCAATTATATATCGTTATCTTTATAAAACATTGTTACCATTGAAATATATAATATAATAAGGGGTGGCATTGTGTAATATGGTAGTGCATGATTGCAATAAAATGATCCAGATAAATGGTTTACCATAAAATATTATTACATTAAAAATTATTACCTAATATGCCTATGAATATTGATGCTGAATGTTGTGGGGTGTTGTTGTCATTTTAGCTGTGGAGTTCCAGATCTGAAGAGCCCATCTTTCCTCAGCTCTTTATAGAGGACTTCCTTTGGTCAAAGTCCAACCTTTTTCCTCTTCTAGCTGCCAGATCCGAGTCCCTAGAGTCTCTTCCTCATCTAGCTCGGTCTCCATCTAGCTGCCAGATCCGAGTCACTAGTGTCTCTTCCTCATCTAGTTCGGTCTCCATCTAGCTGCCAGATCCGAGTCACTAGTGCCTCTTCCTCATCTAGCTCGGTCTCCATCTAGCTGCCTGATCCGAGTCACTAGTGCCTCTTCCTCATCTAGTTCGGTCTCCATCTAGCTGCCAGATCTGAGTCACTAGTGCCTCTTCCTCATCTAGCTCGGTCTCCATCTAGCTGCCAGATCTGAGTCCCTAGTGTCTCTTCCTCATCTAATTCGGTCTCCATCTCCCTTCCACTTAGTTGTTGGGGCGTAACCCTTTTGGCATCTGTTTCCTCATTGGCTACCATGGCTAAGCCCACGAAGAATAAGTCACCAAGAGCTACAAGTCTTTGGGAAAAACTATAATTTACTTGCCTCCGGCAAGGGAAGCCACTGATACCTGGATTAATGGATTTTGTTCCTTAAAAATCTTGTACTAATCATACCATTGGGAAAGATCCCTATTCTGTTGACAGGTGTCAATCGTTTCTCTGTTCGACCATATTCTTAACTTATTAATCTACAGTCAACTATCTACATCTCATTACTTCTTAATTATTTTTGATATACTTTCTCTTACTATATTTCCATGCTTAGGTTAGTTAAAGACCTAAACGTAGATGAGAGGATTGCGTTAAGACAGATCTAAAATAAAAATATCGGAAAGATGGCACCCCATGTGGAATGAAAGCTCTCCGAGTAAATCAAAAGAGAAGTAAAACCAGGGTCGACTTCCTACCGCAGCGGCCGCAGAAAGTAAGTTGCCCTAACCCGCTTGAGAATAGGCCATACTGTCCTCACGCATTCTCACCTGATCAGAAAACTGCCACCTCCAACGTGCCAATATTGTCAGTCCATTCTCACAATTGAGCATATTTTTGAAGAATGCCCTAAATATTTACCCACAGTAAGAAGAATAGGGTTGGCCCTAAATTTATCTGAAGTTCTCACACATGTGGAGGTTAAGGTTGCATAGGTGTTTTAAAAATTTAAAGCTCATCGCCTCCTTCCTAAATTATAGCTCATCTTCGATTGTAATATTTTATTTTTTATTTATGTTGGAATCATGTGTGTGTATAGCTTTATTATAGCAATCCATTGGCGTTGATGACTACAAGGTTTTTCCCCTTAAATAAAACAAAACAAAAATAAACATGGCTGGTTTATCAGATTTGGTTTTGGAGGGGCATCACGAGAATGATTGGTGAGATCAGCATCGAACCTTCGGGTTCACTAAGCCTTTATTATTATTATTATTATTATTATTATTATATAGTAAGTAAATTAAAATGATCAAAATTATTTTTAAAAAAGGGTGTCACCAGTTATTGTTCATTTTTTAAAAAAAGGTGTAAGACTGATAACATAAAGTGGCACTTAAGATAAATCGATTATGGCTGTAACATCATAGGCATGAAGGTACTTTAAATAAGTAATTTAAGTTTCATTAAATTCTTCTCTAATTCTTTTCTTTTTTGAACTATACCATCCATATTTACCATTGGCTATTTGAACGCATCAGTATTTATTTCATACAGAGATAATTGAAGTTAAAAACGTAAGAGTTAGTTGCTGTAAAATTTTGTTTTTTATGATAGCAATGACATTTTTTAGCTTTAAAATATGTAAATAATCATTTCTATGGATACTAAAAAACATAACAAATATAACGGTTTCCGAAGCCAATGGCTATAAATACATAAAGAGATAAGTATAAAGTAGGGATAAACGCCTCTTGTCTCGAGTATTTATTTTTGTAATCCGGCGTAGTGTAGATAATAAAATAACGTAAGTATCCCTGTGAGATATCCTCTCCTTAAAGGATAACGGTACAATAAAGAAGTGGAAAACAGGGGAGTCTATGATAGGCGGTTTTAGAACATATATCGAGACCGAATCTGGTAGTAACCGATACCCTTGTCTACCCGATTCTGTAGGGAATGTGAGACTACACGGTTTGACGTATGTATGGAGTAGTTTAGGGATTTTGAATAGATAGGTGAATATATTATTAAATTTCGGTATTTAAATTCAATTATAGGTAGACACCAACCACAAACTCCTTGTTCCTTTTAGTTCCGGGCGCAAAAGATGTATCTATCTATCCGGCTGATTTTACTAGGTAAAGGCTCATAAAAACCAAACAAAAAACAATATTTACATTTCAAAAAACAATATAATGAGGACGAAATAGATAATAACGAAATGACGCCAATTTTTATATATCCATTGAAAATTACATAAATAGCAAGGGTATTTAAATGCTCATGAAGAATATAAAAATCGAGTTCTCTCTTACAAAACTAATTTTCACAGACAAAAAGTCATTTTTTCATGATAACTTTATAGAGACCGTTTATTACAAAGAATATACTTTGCATTTTAAATATATTTTGTAACAAAATAAATAATATTGCGTAATAAAAATAAAGAATAACTCCAACAAACACGGTAATAAACCGGACGGATTCAGCACTAATAACTATGAACTATAAGTCACATTTTTACTTTTTTTTTTACATTTTTAATGAAAAACTGTTGTTTTTTTTAAATTCTCTCTTAATGAAATTACACCATTTATAAGGTATTAAATATAAATTTATTTTAAGAGTTCTCTCGTAAAGCGAATAGTGCGAGCCGATATATGGGCTGACACTTTTCAACAGTACTGTAAAGACCGATATATCGGCCTCCTGTACTAAAAATATTAACTGCCGAAAAATAACCATATAACTAGGGTTATAAAATGGATTTAGTGAATGACAATTTCTTCCTTATTAAAATACAATAGTTTATTTCATATCATCAGCAACGTTTCGGGAAATTTCCCCCATCTTCAGGCTGCTAAAAAACAAATTCAACAAAACCATAAACATGTGCTTACAACACTAATATATCATAATGGAAGATAACCTTCAGAAAGGTAATTATTCTCCTAAAATGTATGACCATTAGCAAGTTTTACTCAATAAATGACATTAATATTATAATATATTAGCAAGTATGACAAATAGGAGAAAATTATATGTCATATATAGGTTTTTTGTTATCAAGTAAATAATTTATAAATAGTTCTTTGAGTGTATATGATATATTAGTGTTGTTGTAAGCACATGTTTATGGTTTTGTTTAATTTGTTTTTTAGCAGCCTGAAGATGGGGGAAATCTCCCGAAACGTTGCTGATGATATGAAATAAACTATTGTATTTTAATAAGGAAGAAATTGTGTCATTCACTAAATCCATTTTAATTCCATAAGACTCTTCCAGTTAAAGGATTATTAAATTTAGGGTTATAATTTTTTTTTTTTTTGGGGGGGGGGGACATTTTTGTCATATTAAATATTTCAAGTCGCTTTTCTTTTTCTTTTTCTTTATTTAAAGATATTGTGGAATATATTATGGTTAAGAAAATTTCAGATTTAAAATATCTAATTTAAAATATTAAAAAAATATGAGTTTTAGCTTTGAAGCAAAATCAAATCATATAATTCCTCTCATGTTCAATCCTTTTAATATTTTGTAAAATCCCCAATACTCCTTATTTTGCGATGAATTAAGTCATTCATAATGTCCTTAATGCTTCATATGTGAGACTGTCTTGGACCAGATATCTTTTAATAATAAACTCTTTAATGACCCGATCTACTTTTTTCTAACACTCAAAACTCTTGTTTTTACTTTGATTTCTGATGATCCCCCTGGACGTTCGAAAAGAAGATGGCCTCGAAACCTATTAATATAGGAGTGTCATATAACATAGTTCACATTTAGGTTTCGTACTCTTATAACTTTCAGTACATACGTTTAAAAAAAAATTAAGTAGAGTAATTTGTTTTGCAACTGCTTTCCAGATTACTTGTGAAGTTTCGGTTTTAATATTCCCCCAATTCAATTTAATATTTTTGGTATTAATATAAGATTAAACTGTTGGCTCTATTTCAGCACTATTCGACGTTACTCCGGACTAACTCCACCTGGCATTCCAGTGCCTTCATGATGAGAGAATACGGCGCCGTTTCCTGGTGGGCCGAAGAGAAGGGGTACGGCAGACATCTGCTGACCCTGAACAGCGTGACCTTCAATACAGCCCGGAATTCGGTTTCCGCTGTGCCTTGTACTGGAACAATTGCGTATGCAATATCAATGCGACCCGCCCAAGTGGCGGCTATTGATAATGAAAGCCCCTGCTAAATTCGTTATGATTTGATGGGCATTCAGTATTTAAATTTAATTATCGAACTGGACGTTTCAGTGTGAGATCAATAAAGTATGAATAAAAACAGTAAAAACTTTGCGATACCCATCCTGCAACTGAAATATTTGTTTACTCCAGTATATAGGGCCCGGTTTTGACATTCGTCAATTCGTTTCAGAGTCCACTCCAATCCTTCGTAAAATCCTTAATCAATGTTCCAAATATTGCCGATTTGGCCAGAACCAGGAACCAATCCTTCCAAGTTAAATTTCCTCACCACCCCCCAAACCCATTTGTTTCTAACCTCGATTCTCCTTCATTGCCTGATAATCCTCGTAGGCGGCTGAAAAGAACATGGCTTCGAGTCACCTCTAGAAATGCCATTGGAGTTCTATCAATGACTAGATTCTCCAGATTTCTGTATCATATCATTGTAATTGTAATATCAAATTTACTTGTATATATTTTTAATAAAGTTATAATTATTAATAAATAAATTAATAAAATATTCTCAATTTTCAGTTTGCGGAAATGAATTGAGTAGTTTTTTTTTTTCAATCTATTCAGCAATATCCTGTTAAATTTATAGATGAATAAACAAACTAAATATTTTGTTATGTTTAATCGTTGATTAACTGAAGCTCTTCTATTTTATCTTTATTTATATTGCCCAAAAATGTTTTTCTATCAATTTATCCTAGACTTCCCGAGAAAAGAGATAGTGAGAGTTTTGTGGACTATTTATTATTTCCTGTATTCTTGTTAAAACAGTAGATAAGCCCGCTCATAAATTAGAGAGAAGACATCACATTCCCTTGCATGACATCAGCCACACAACAATTCTTATTAGAACACAAGAATACATAAACATGTTCTGGTCAGAGTTATGTTCTATCAGGGACGATGCTGAGTAAGCTGTCAGTGTTATCTATCGAGTGTGAACTGACACTATGAAAGGGAGACTTGTTCTGGCAGCCCGGGACTAAAATTAGGAGTGATAATACGAAAATGTCTGTCGTTTAGATGCTAGTTTTCTAATAATCTCATAAATTTTTCGGTTAATTTCAATAATACGGAATGTTATTAGTTTGAAAAAACATACCGTGATCATTTTAAAAATCTAGCATTTCAAAATAAGAGTTTTCAATATTTTCTCTGGGTAATATATTCATCTGCATAACAAATTTTTGGAACATTAAAGGTTTAATGGTGATTAAAACTCCAATTAAAACAATTTAAATATGTACCGCTACAACCCATGGAGGGCCTGGGGTGTAGTAATTTGGAAGGAAATACTGTTACTAGACCAAAGGTTGTGCAAGGAGGTGATTTGGTCAGATTCACGATCGATCGCCAGATATTTACCCAATTAAGGGTACTCACTTTATGAGGCTGAGTGGATCCCGGGAACCTCCCGAACCCAAAGGACTGACTCACGGCTACAGTGAAACAGAAAATAATTTTCTGCCAAAGCCTGATTCTAAACTGGGTCTTTGGTGATAGTATCACAGTGCCTTACTGATCCACAAGCTCTCACTACTAAAGCTTGGATTATCTTTATTTATTCGTTTCCTAATTATTTTAGAACGTTTTGTCTATTTCCAAACCTAAATCCTAGAATCATTAATTATAAATTGTAAACTGTATTAGTTTTTTTTTATATAAATAATTTTTATAAATAACAATCTTTTTTAAAATTATGTACAACCAAGAGCGTACCCGGCAGGCAACTGTCTCTCCCCTAGAAGTAAAAAAAATTAATCATTTAACAAACAAAAATTTCTTTCAAGCAAATACTAATTTTAATAACAAATAAAGAACTAGGAAAATCAGATGTAATTTTAGTAAAATTTTGGTTTCACTCGCCTTTTCTACTGATCCAAGGATTTGAATCTGATGTGACAGATAATTATATATTCTGTTACTGTAGCTGTGGTTCGAAAACCCTCCTGGGTCCACCCAGCTTTATTAATGGGGCACTCTTAAATTAAAAACACTAACGGTTGAGCACAATATTGAAAAAAATCATCTTCTTGTATAAACCTAATTCTAAAAATAGTACTTTCTTACAAAGAAGTTAAAGTCCGACCTTTCATGGATTTTAATGGCTCCTATATTAACCTTTTTTATAAGAATACAAGGAACACATTCTGGTTGGATTTAGAGTACAGGGAAATGGCAACTGAGTAAGACATGGAGGGGGGGTCCAGGCAAAATCAATAATGAACTAAATTAAGTAGAGACTATAAAGTGAAAAGACCCCAAGGGGTTGTCGTAAGTGTGCTAAAGGGTCGGGCAGGTAACAAAGGTTAATACCCTCCTTCTCTAAATAGGGCACGCCCATTAACTTAGCTTAAGCCATTTGGGAAAATAATCAGAACCTAAAGATTTCAATTTCCAACCAATTATCAAATAATTTACTAAAATCTATGAATCTATTTTAGAAATTCGAGCGATTTGGGATATTTATTTTAATATATCTGGACTGTGCCCCTTTTGGAAGAATTTACTCACTTATAGATCACTGTAACCCAAAAACAATAATGCCTTTAATGTGTAAATTATTAATAAAATGATATATATAAGATAAGGTCAACATATATATATATATATATAATAAGGTCAATATATATATATATTGACCTTATTATTTCAAATTATGAGGAAGATGGTCGGGGTGCGGTCAGAAGAAGAAAAAACTAGTTAAAACTATTTATTTGCCTACGTTTCGCTCCACTTTGTACAGCTTGAATAATTTGCCATAGTAGGATATAAGATATAAACAAGTGAATTAAGGTAGGGTTAAATATATATATAAAAATTAGAAGCAGATAAACAAAAATAAGAAATAAAAATAGTTGTAATATAAAATAGACACGGATTATATAAAACAATTACATAAACTATTGGGTTAAAAATGAACAGGAGTAGTAATAACAAGTAAAAATAGAAAAGTAGATATGAGAATTTAATTTAACACACTTAAAGCAGGAAAATAAAGAAGTGAGTTGAGATAAAGGTCGAGAAATAAAATCAATAATAATAATACAAATAAGGAAAGAAACAAAACGTGCGTTCAACTGCTTACTTGACAAAAAAAAAAAACATGCAATTTTTCGGGTTTAGTGGATTGTATATGATAATAGGCGTCGTTTAGGTCAGTGGTTAAAGATCAAGACACGTACCAAACCCAAATTGCACCCAAAAAATAATTGGTTTCTACGGGGTGATCTGTGGCAAGAATAATTCATGCCCTTTTTTACCCAGAGGGGAAACCAACATATCCACATCGTACTGCAGTGATGCATATAAAAACATGTCAAAAAAAAAAACTGCATTGATTAATTGGAACGGTGATGTACTTTTACACAACGCAAGAACTCATCTTTCACGACAGACCTTGAAAAGCAAGATTAACTGTGTTAGGAAGTCTTATCTCCAACAGATATCCATCTCTTAGGAATTCAGACAACTTTCAGTTAATGTTAAAATTTTTAAAAATGATTCTCTGGTCAAAAACGCATTTTCAGAATACATTTCTTCACAAAACTTTGAATTATTACTCAGTTCTGTGATTAGAGATGTGATAGAAAATGACGATTTTGAATAAAAAATGATTTGTATTTATATAGTAACGACTGACATGGAGTCCACAAGACGAAAAAGACTTGAAACTACTCGTCGATTCCGACGAATAGTCCGAGCATTTACTAGACAAACGGTCTAAATTGCCAATCCATTACAAAAGACTGATGAACCAGAAGAGGCCTATCTGCACATTCGGAGTTGAGCTTTTGGGCTCCACTAAACCATCGAATTCTTCACCAATTCTTACAGTCCAAAATCCTTCGTAAAATCCTTATTTTGTCACAAATCAAATCATCTATGAGGACCTCAATGTCCTATATGTAGCCGATTTGGCCAGAACCAGCATTCCTTCCATGATAAACTTCCCAACCACCCAGATCCACTTGTTTCTAACCTGGCTTCTCCTTCATTGCCTAATGAAATTATAAGCTAAAAATGAGCTCCTAGGCGTCTGAAAAGAAGATGGCCTCGAGATCTTCTCTAGAAATGTTATTGGAGTTCTATCAATGGGTAGATTCTCCACATGTTTGTATCATGTCACTATGTCACCTACAGCAAATTTTCTTGTAGTATATATTTATATACAGTTGTAAATAACAAAATAAATTATAAAAAAAAAGACGAAGCCCTGCAACGTGTGGCGAAACGTTGGCTCAATAAAATAGTATAATTCTACTATTTGAGTTTTTTTGACCGCATCCGGACCATATTCCTTTCATAAAAAAAAAAATATTTCATAAAGTTGTTTTACCGAATAATCTTTCCTGTGAAAACTGACATTTAATAATTTAATACTTTAAAAAATTCTAAATCAGACTAGCACTGGCTAAAATGATAACTCATCTTATTTTTATCTTAATATTTTAAAAGAACAGAAATCATTACTGGTTAATGTGACATATTATTGGTTTTACAATCATCATCATGTTTAATCCATGGTAGTGGTTGCAAATATTGCTGCCGTGACTGTATGCTACCACTGTTAAACGGTCATGTAATTTTTCTCCATTATTTCAAACACTAAACTTGTTACGTGCGGACTCGTCACTGACATACTAGAAGTGTACTAGATTTATACTCCAGCGATCCTTCTCATCAACTTAGATACCTCAACGTGTCATACTCTCTAATAATTATCATCCCATCGGGAATAGCGGAGAGTGTGATCTAGATATTACACATTCAGTCCCACGCCCTGCCGACCGATTACCTAGAAGGCATTACCACCTTCCCTGAATACATCGCCAGTGAGGCGTCGTAAACACGTGTATGAATGGATTCTCATTCACCTGTTTATAATTTGTTTACTCTCATTCATCCTACTGATCAGAATTTGAGATCTACCCTTACACCCGTAATAGTACAAGAGCCCAAGAGGAGAAAAAAGGGAGTTATCTCACCCCAATTTTTTATTACTTGAATGAAAGCTATGTATAATTAATAGTCAAAAATGATGAGTCTGCCAAGTACAGGAAGGAGGAATAAAAAATGGCGGCTGTTTCAAAGCGATAAAAAAATCTAATTTTTCATTCGGAGCTCTATATCTCAAAAAGTAGGAACAACACAAGGAAACCTAAGAGAACGTCATTTAAAGAAGAGCAAATTTGCTAAAATATGAGCCCTAATAGAGTTATTTATGTCAAATAGTTTTCGAGATATAATTTTTTTAAAAAGCAACATTTCATAAAAATGTTGTATGGGACGTACTGAAAGATCAGTAGTTAGTGAATTTATTTTGAAAAATCTATATCTCAAAAACCATTCGACATACAGATGTCTATTAGCACTCAAATTAAAGCTAATTTAATGAGCTATAAAGTAGTTTATGATGTTTATCTTCGTAGATGTAATAGTTAACATGAAATTTGCTAAAATCAATTGATTTATTGGTGTTCGGACAAATTTATATTCATATGTGAATATCATAAAAACTACTACCCCTGCGAAGATAAGTGTCATAAACTACTTTATGGTAAGATAAATTTCCTTTATTTTGAGTGTTGGCAGACATATGTGCGTCCTATGAATATAGAGATATATTTTTTCAAAAATCCAACTTTTTATGCGAACAACTATAAATGACGTCTTTTAGTGCTAATATTTCAGCAAATTTACTCTTCTTTGAATAATGTTCTCTTAGAGTTTCTGGTGCTGTTGGTAGTTTTTAAGATATAGAGCTCCGAATGCAAAATTAATGCTTTTTTAAGGTTTTGAAACAGCCGCCATTTTTTATTCCCCCTATCAATACTTGGCAGACTCATCAATTTTGACTAGTAATTATACATAGTTTTCATTAAAGTAATCAAAAATTGGGGTGAGATAACTGCCTTTTTTTCATACCGGCTCTTGTACTATAACAGCCCGTGCCGTTCAGAAATGGTGTGTGTGTGTGTGAGTATTAGTGAACGCTTTGAGGACTGTGCGTGGGCAAGTTTCGAAACCCGTAGCCGAAACAGGCTCTTGCGAAAGATGTCTGGCGCACGTTGTTGTGTCATCGAATCGAAATTTGGAACTGTTAGTTCTTGTGGGGATGTGCTGCTCAAACCATTTAGGTATTGTAGATTCCAGACAACCAAACTTTTCTAAGCTTTCAAATATTTATCTTCCTTTATAATACTAGTGGCAATAGATGATAAATAGCACTAAGAGTCGTTAATACTACTGAAATAAACTTTTATGCTAGGGTATAGTAAACAACTATTTTCGGTATACTAGAATTTCAAATATCTTATAAGACTTACTGCTGCCAACATTTAAACAGTAGCTACTAGTGCAAAACATCTCTCTTACATCTTAATAGATATACAAATAATACAATACCCCCCCCCCCCAAACAAAAATAAAAGTGATATCAGTAATGAGACACAGTCACCAATGTACCAAACATACTAAATAGACAAAACCTCAAATGTGTTCCAGTATTGTGTGAAATTGCATTTTTCCAAAAAAAATGATTGTTGGAACAGACTTATAGTAGTCAATAAAAACTACTAAATAAAATAATAAATCATATTTTTAAATTTATTTATTGTTCAAACTGAACTAGAACCACTAGAATCTACTTTATGATGGCCCCGGCTTAAAAAAAGGCATTGTTAAGGTGGTTCGATTCTGGAATGAAAATTAGATCATCTCACCCTGATTAGAATAGGGTGGCAACTTGTAGGACAATTTCTAACAGGTATTGATCTTAATTCCAAGATTTTTTTTTCAACTGTTAATGTGCGGTGTGCTACCTCTGGGTTTGTATAGGAATGGCTTTGTCTTTTTTCGTTCTGACGGTGCTTGAATGGCGAAATGCTGACTGAGTTTTCGAAGACAGAAAAAAATGTCCTTAGCGATAATAGCCCTGGAGGCTCCAGCCAAGGACGAAGGCGCTGCGTAGTCACAACTGTGCCCTGAGTACGTCTTTTTCTTATGGGCGTGGCTTGAAGTTCCTCTGCGCACCTAAGGACTTCGCTATTTCATATCCTTCGTCGACTATATTCATAGCTTCTGTTCCCTCCTTTAAAGTTTTTCTCACACACGAATAGTAAATATAATTTTCAAAAATTCTGATAACTTAATAAAAATATATATATACTAATCAACGAAGGACAGCTGATAATATAAAATAAAATGAATACAATTATTAATGATAATATAAAAGAATTCAGGAATTATTTACGATATACACCAATGAAAAGTTTATGATAAATTCAATTATGTAACATTAACATGAACGTCAATACACCAAACACAAATAGCCTAAAACAGTATTTAACTAAATATAGTTTTGATTTTAAATACTGTCAATTAGACAAACAATAGGAAAATTACTTAAGCAATATACATACATAACTTGAAACATTTATAATGAAATTAATTTTAAGACTGACACTAAAAATGTAATTGCACATTATATAGTTATTATTAATCATTGAGAAATAAAAATAATTAAACATCAGTATAGAATTTCGTTTTATAAATTTTAATATAGTCGTGAAGTAATTTTGGTAGCTAACTAACCAATATTTATATAAGTTACCTAAGCAATATTTATTATTTTTATTAACCTTAGCCCTGGCGAAGCTCTGCGAAGGGGGGGGGGGACATTGGTTAACAATAAATAATTTTTGGTATATTACTGCTTTGTTACCTTCAATGACCGCTACCCGGATTATCTTCCTACAATCAGATTAATAGTATTGTTGTATGCATATTTAATTTGTATTGTACAAATTAATTAAATTTGTATTGTAGAGTAACTGATAATGAAGTGATGGCCCTGAAACGTTGTTTATGATATATTAAAATTTCTTAATTTTCATATATCATAAACTTAAATTTATTACCTCCAGTAATAAACCTGTAATATTAAATATATATTATAATATGAATACAATTATTAAATAAAATTTAAAGGTATTCAGAAATGTTTTGCTCAATCAAAGTGATTAACGAAATAAACCAATTAAATTTTATGATAAATCCAATTATGGAAAATTTGAAATAAACCGATTATACCTTTTTTTTTAACCATTACAGAATTTTCAATCGTTGAGAATAATAATTTTTTTTAATATCTTAATTGAAATTGACAACTTTATATTACATAATACATTTAGTAAATATGATCTTAGTTAAAATGGAGTGTTACAGGCGTGTAGAGCAACTACCCATTGGTAGGTACTCTAATGACATTTTACATTAGATGGTCTCGTGGCCATCTTCTTTTCAGGCACCTCGGAGGATTGTCAGGAATGGAAGAGGATGCAAGGTTAGAAACTAGGGGGTTTGAGTGGTTAGGGAGTTTATAATGGAAGGAGTGATATCTGGTTCGGGCTAGATCGGTTACATAGGGAACATTAAGGTCTTTATGTATGATTTTATTTGTGACAAAATAATGAGCATTGAGGATTTTGGAATGTAAGGATTGAATACGAGAGGAATTCAAAGGTTCAGTGGAGATTGGTTCAAAGAATGGCCTTATTACAGTCATGTAGATCAGTCTTTTGTAATGTGTTGGAAGTTTAGACCGTTTGTCAAGTAAGTGCTGTAATAGTCGAAATCGACGTGCAGTTTCCTGTCTTTTCAGTCTTGTGTGAGGATTCCAGGTTAATCGTTTGTCTAAATGTCCAAGGTAGCGGATCTATTCGACAGGGGTATGAGTAACATTATTAAATGAAACTGTAGGGCAGTCGATAGGTTAACGACGAAGGGTAAAGGTGATTTGATGGGATTTGTTGGAATTTATCTTAATCCTCCAATTACGACACCATTCTTCGAGGGCTGTGATATGGGACTGGAGAGTTTGGGATACAATTAATGGGTTATTATTAACTGCGAGCACACATGTGTCATCGGCATACGTGGTGAGGATAATGTTAGGATTGGTTGGAATGTCAGCTGTATAGACGGTTTAGAGGATAGGACCAAGGATATTACCTTCAGGAAGAGAATAATAATAAATTTATAAAATGAAAGAGGAGTTCTCTCATTTTATAAAATAATAAAGAATAATTTAAAATCATTCTTCGAGTACTTGACGTTTAAAAATGACTGAAACCGTTAATTTGTTAAAAGAGGTAACGAAACATCGTTGTAAAAATAATGTGAGAGAGTGTATCGACTCAGAATGTATTTTCTTTTTTAATTTTTGAAATTTCGAAATGCGTTGCCATGAACCCCACGTGTGACGGTTAAATCGTTCAAATATTTAGACAAATCGAATGCCTGTGTTGATTCACGGTACAACGCTTTTATTTGTACTCCCTGAAACTTTATCTAAACGCTGAAGAAAATATATATACATATATATTTTCTATTTGACATTTAGCTGATTCTTTTTTCATTCATAAGTTCATAAGTTGGATTATTTAACTGAATGATGAAAAACCTTAAAATTGAGATCATGAGTTGGTTATCCGTAAAAATATTGAATTCAATTCTTTTTAAATAGTATGTTTTGGAAAATTATTTTTCGATGAATTGCCTATTGTACTAAGAAAGTACTGTTATTAAACCAACGCTTCTACAAGGATGAATATCCTATAATATGTTTATATTTTTGGGAACTTGAGGCATTCCTGATAGTGTTTCACATATTTTATTTTGTTAACATTATCTTTATCATCAGATAAATTTTCCGATAATATCTAGATGCGAAATAAATAACTTCCTCTAAAGAACCTCTAGTTTTCTTTATTTTATCATCAGCCATCCCATTTTACTATTAGTAATAAAAATGAATAAGTATAAATCAGAATTTGAACTAAGGGAGAAATATTTTTTAGGTTAAAAACAAATTTAGGAAAATAATAATAATAGTATGCTTGAAGAAGTTTGTCGGGGGGTGCGGTCAGCAAAGAACAAAATAAATAAACAAAACCATATTTATTTATTTTATGCCGACGTTTCGACCTGAGTTTCAGGTCTTCATCAGGGGTTGTGTCGCAGAGGAGGGAAAGATAAGTACTGAATAATGTATTGAATAATAATAGTAATATATTTGTGTAATATACTTTTTATTTTATTTTTTATTTTAGTACCAAATTGCCCTGGTTGGCCTTTACATTGTTGTTGTAACAGTTTTTAAGTTAGATAGGTCTCGTACAATAGGTGGAAGTAAGACACCCCATCTTCATTCATAAGAAACTTTTAGATATATTTAATTGAAGAAAATATAAATACCTTTGCAGCATGAATATTTGAACAAAACAAATTTATGACAAAAAGAAATCTAATGAGGAAAATAAAACGTTATGTTTTGAAAAAAATATAAGTGGAAATAAAATAAAAAAACAAGAAACCGGTTGGTGATTGCGTATCTCAACTTAAATAGACTCATTGTGGTCGAGAAGACCGGTACCGTACTTGAACACTATGTCCTGAAGAACCGGTTCTGCCATCGGAGAACAGAGTCCAGGACACTCCATTGTGTCCTGTAGTCGCAGAAGCGGTCCCCTCTAAGGAGTGGCCATGTGTTCTTCGGCCCATGGTCATTCATGTACTTGAGAGGATAGCTCTGCTGGACTGGAGTCTTTGTATGGTCTGAACTGCAGGAGACACAATGTCACACAACTTTTTTTTAAATGTAAACAAGCGAATTATTAAATTTATTACTCAAAAAGAATAGCACTAATGACTACGTAGTCATCAGTGGGACAAATTCTGAGTTTCGTATTTCAAAGCTATTCATCATCCCATCGTATCCAATCGTTAACAATCAAAAATAATCCTAAAAAATAAAAAATAATCCGTAAACTCCTTATTTTGTCACAAAATCACCCAAACCCACTCGTTTCTAACCTTACTTCCTCTTCTGTTCCTGACAATCTTCCGAGGTGTCTGAAAAGAAACTGGCCTCGAGACCTTCTAATGAAGACATTTTATTAGATTGTTACTGATTGGTAGTCTCTACACAGGCATGTATAATAATCATACCATTATAATCTTACATCTATTTTACTAGATGTATTTTTATATAAGTACAGTTGTAGTCGTCCATAAATAAAAAGAAAAAAATATCCATTAAAATTATGTTTAATCTTCTTACATTTACACTTTCTTACATAGCCTTGTAATTCTCTTTATCAACAATACATTGTTTAAGACAATCTCATGTATCACGTTTGGCATATTCTCATATATTTCTAATTTTATTTTAGTTAACTTATTTATTCATTTTAGTATTTAAAAATACATAAAATTTAACCATATATCATTCATCTCCAATATAATTTTTTTATCATATTAATAAATTAATTCTGCTTAAAAACTTAGCATAATCCTGATTCAAACTTTTTTTGTCCGATTTGAAATAAATCGTATAATTGATTTTTAGAATATATAGATAGCTTCTATCATTTTTCTTTTAAAGGTATTCTTGGCTAACGCCATAAGAGTGGAATTATAAGAAAATAAACAACTTGAGATTTAATGGATATTTTTTTATTATAATTGATAAACAAAACAGCCTCAAACAAGAATTCAAATTTTATATTTATTTTTGATATTTAAAAGATAAATAAAATAATATAACTAAAGATGTATTTAAACTTTTGTGTATAAATTTGCTGTATTAATTAATTATCTACTTATTTAATTAAAGGGCTTAGAGAACAACGTAACAAAACAGTAGCCAACAGTACATACTGTTTAGCATATGCATCGAATTCCTTTACAGCTCAGTCATCGCTGAATGTAGTCTTTACTGCGCTATTCATAGGCTATAATTCTGTAATTGTACAATTTTATGTCTTAATAAAAATCTAAAATATTATTTATTACGCTGTTATATATATTTTTTTTCTGTTCAGTTATAAGATTTGAGTCAATAGGTTTAAATTTCAAAGACCTCTTTTGGCTGAACACCAATTCCAAGTTTTAGCTAATTTCACAGTTTTTTTTCTGCACGTTTCTAGTTTTTGCTACCATGAAATGTTTTACAGTCAGACTTGCCTCTTATCATGAGATTTAGGGGGCGTTATTGAAAGGGTAGTCTCCTTCTTTCTATGCTTCGCGTTATGATCCCTTGAAAGAACTTCGTACATCGACCAATACTCGTTATTAGTGAATATTTTAAAGGTAAGAGAAGAAAGTCTCTGTCAGAGGACGGGAGTAGTGATCTAAAAACTGTCAGGATTATGCGCAGTACGATTTTATCATTCCAAAATCAGTAGTAAACGTAGGAGAAAAGTTTTTATTTTTTAAAATATGTTCTCAAATAATTGTTTAGTTATTTTTTAAGTATGTATAACTGTGTAATGTTTTGAAGTTCTTATATTATTTTCTTAATTTTTACTTTTATTAGCTATTTTTACTTAAATAAATAAATATTGAAAACAACAAATGGAAAATAGGATTTTGTTCAGCAACCGTTGGGTTATCTTGCTAACTTTTTACTAAAGAATATTTATCAAACCTTTAAGAAGAAGAGAAAAATTAATAAATTAATAGAAGTTTCTGTATATAAATATAAATTTATTGTGAGGAAAAAATTAAAAATTAAAAAAAGTAATTATTATTGAAATATTTTAAAACAAAATCAAACCTTAACCAAAGAACAAACTCGGAGGAGATGGGAAAAATATGATTTACATGAAGGTTCTATATTTAACAAAAAAAAGTATTAAGAAAAAACAATTTGGTGCACTATGCGTATTAAATAACTTTCACTATCTACCCTGGAATACGAAAATTTCAATCAAAAAGGTTTTACATTTATTGTTACTAAAATACTTATTTTAGGATTTCTTGAGATTTGGAAATCAAATATCAACATTGCTTCTGTCAATAACACAACAGTTTAACAATATATAATACATCCTCGTACTTGTACGTATGATTGGAATCGGCTATCTCCAATTTTTCAATCTCTTAATTGCTATCTCAATTTCTCAATTTTTTTTTCTTTTAGTTAATTATAAAATCCTTTCCATAATTCATATCAAAGCATTTTTTATTACCGTTGTACTAAAAGCAAATGTTTAATTATAGATACTGTTGAAAGCAAAATGATAACTATTTCAAAATCTTTCTCTAAAGTATCTTCAAAATTTAGATACTTTTTATAAAATTTGGCATTTAATCATTTTGGCCCCGTCATACTATTTCAATAAATATTATACTTAGCTGATATTAAAAACCTTTTAATTGTAAATTTATGTACTGAGTTAAATTAAAATTGTTAGAACCTTATTTGATAAAAGAAAAAAAATAGTGTGAAAAGAAAAAAATACATCTACCTTAAATTTGTAAGTTTAGTTTCGTTTTAGTTTACAGTTTTAATTTTTAGCATTCCGGGATAGTAAGTAGTAAGTTGTATGCGCTTAGTACGACATATTTTTTATTAGTGTTTTCTGGTAATTATTTTCCAGGTAAATATAGTTAATTATATGTATATGAGTTAGGCTGTCCACACAAACCAAGATAATTTTGCGAGACTTACACATTTGGCTGCAGGGACATTAAAACGTGTATTTCAGTCAAAAACTTTCATAAGTATGTGCAGTACGGTTTTATTGTTCCAAAGGCTTCTTACGGTTTTATTCTTCCAAGTTCTTCTCATGCTCCTGACAGTTTTTGACAGTCGAAATAGGTCTTAGGAATCTATTGTTGAATATGGGGGGAAGATGGTTGGGGGTGCGGTCAAAATATAACATAAATAAGTTTAAATAACTTATTTAATTGTGCCAACGTTTCGGCCAGAATTTCTATCCTTCATCAGGGCTAAGAACAAAGAACAAGAAACAACCAATGAATACAAAAAATAAAAAATAAAATATAAAAAGAGTAACATAAAATAAATTATACTGAATAAAAATAAAGTGATGAAAGAAGTGGAAAATAAAATGTCTATATAGGTAATTTAATAAGTAAGATATCATGCTAGCAGGTGGGTTTTATATTTTTTTCTATTAGTTTCCTATCTTTATTTTATTCTCTCCTCCTTCTCTATTATTTTCTTAATTTTCCTTACCCACGTTATGGTTTACCTATCATATATTATTATTGTTATATTTCATATTTTTCTATTCACTTCTTTTTAATTCATATATTGCTTCTTTATCTAATTTTATGGTTACATATTTCATTAGTTACTTGCATCTTCTTTCTCTCAATTTTAGTTTTTTTCCATAATTTTAATTTTTAAATTATTAAAAACTAAAATATTCATGTACCTTTGCGTTATATAACTTTAATTTTATTTCCTCAATTAAGTTATTTTTTCTTACTTATTCAATTATACATTACTTATGTATACATTTTATTTTCCACTTCTTTCATCACTAATTTTAATAATTTCATTCTGAACAATTATTTACTTTATGTCATTCTGTAAGTTTTTTTATTTTTTATATTCATTGGTTGTTATCTTGTTCTTTTTTCTTGGGCCTGATGAAGGCTAGAAATTCCGGCCGAAACGATTAGATACGTTATTTCAACTTATTTGTGTTATATTTTGACTGCACTCTTAATCATCTTCTTTTCATTTAATTCATCTACGGTCAACTATCTCTGATCACTATTATTGAATACGTTCCCTAAAGAAGTAGTGTGACGATTACCACTCTGTATAAGCCAGCTTTGGAGTGAGTCGTACACATGTTAGCTGAAAAAGCCAATACATCTGTTCTGAAGAGGATCTTTCCCAGACTCCGCGACACATGACGTGTGCATCTAGGATTAAACTGTAAATTTCAATAACACTTTTTTTCGTATTACTTATTTTGCTAAGTAAGTAAATGAATAAAGATTTTTTTTACTAACCGTAGCGATCATACATTTTAATAACATCCTTTTTTTTTTATCTTTTAGTTGCCTCAATGCCTAAATTGGAAAATGATAATTAGTGTTTGAGATTCAATGACTTTTGTTTGGAAATATTTCAATAATTACTTATCCTTTCCCCCATCTATATGAGTAAGTGTTGTGATCGTGCAAAATTTTCGACGAAAAGACGAATTTTAAGATCTTATAAATACAAATTACTAAGTCAGTCTAGCAAAATTTTTTTTGTATGAACAGTCTTGCAAAAAAAAGAAAAGTCGTTTGAAAATGAAATTACATATTTAAAGTCGGTTTATGCCTGCAAAATGTGATAGCAATGTTTTTGATTACAACTGGAAGTGCAACTTTATATAATCAATTATGCACATTTTTTAAAACTTTCTCACAAAAGGCTCTAACGATTTTGATTAAATTCGCTTTATAAATTTACAATCTTAAATTTAATATAATTTAGATTTTACTCTGATTGAAATACTATGATGGAACTTAAATGCTAAATTTTCTAAAAATGTTCCCTAAAGTATCGTCAATTTTGTTTATTTAAAATAATTAACCGTTTTGCATTTTTAACATAATAAAAAATGTATATTTTTTTCATTCCGTTTTTCAATTTCAGGCGCTTTTTAAATATTGCTCGATTTGACTATCTTAAAGTCTCCTCTTCCCGTTTAAATGTTATGCAGGATTGTCACTCCCTGGGGATCTTGATGGAGTGGGTCCAGCGGGGTAGGATAACTTTTTTTTTGTGGTTTGTTCTCCTCTTGTTAGTTGATGTTTTGACTTATTTTAACTATGAAATTAAAAAAATGTATATTTATTTCTGTTGGTTATCTATGATAGGAATTACCTTAGCAAATATTGATAAATATGAGCTTATATCAAAGAGATAGGTTTATAATTACCCTGATACTTTTTAGCTGTTATTTCAATTATCACGTTTAAAATATGAACTATGATTAACCAGTTTAAATTATGAAAAATCAGAGATTGTCGATCTCTCCTGATCTTTATCATAGGTACGTCTACTAGACTTTGATTTATTTTGTTAAAATGTATTCTTAGAAAGTGCAAAGTTGATATTCTTTTTCACACTTCAAGAATTCTTAAAATACGTATTTTGGTTGCAACATAAATGTAAAAATCTACTTGATTGACTCTTGATAGGTCTTAATTGGCTCCTGACTCTAAATTGAGTCTATCAATATTTTTCAATTCGGATAGCTCTGATGAAACTTTATAAAGTGGGGCGAATCGTCAGCAAATAAAATAATTGTTAACTATTCTTTGTTCTTTTTTTACCGCACCCCAAACCTCTTTCATATTTTTTAAAAATTTACAGTTTTAATTTTTCGCATTCTGGGATGGTAAGTGGCAAGTTGTATGCGCTCAATTCGACAGATTTTTTATTAGCGTTTTCTCTTAATAATCTTCCAGTTAAATATAGGACTTTTATATCAATACATATTTTTTGTCTCCTCCTCTCCGAGTTTATCGAATATTCTTTAGTTAATGGTTGGACATTTTATTTAAATATTTCAATAATGGTTCCTTTTTTTTAATTTTTAGTTTTTTCCTTTCAATAACTTTCTATTTAAATAAAGAAACTTCTATTAATTTATTATTTTTTGCCTTCTTCTTCCAGGTTTGATGAATATTCTTTGGTTAAAAGTTGGAAATATTCTACTTTCCATTTCTTTTCAATATTTATTTATTTAAGTACAAATAGCTGCCACCAATAGGCAAAACCCCCATTAAAAGGTAGACATATAAATATAAAAAACTAATACAAAGAGATAATTAAATATAAAAATTAAGAAAATAACTTCAAAACATTACATATTTATTAAAACAAAAATTAAATATTGAACTCGTGTCCTTGTAGTTATTAGCACAGCACCTTATCACTAAGCCACTCACTTCCACATTACAAACATAATGAAAAGAGAGGTTGAACTAAACCATTATATAGGAATATACCTTATTAAAAAAATATATTAAGTAAAATAAATGTATGAATTCTGACTTTTTCCTCGGACGTTTAACATATTCTTCATTGGCTTTTATAAAATGAAAAAAAAAACTCTTTATCAACTGTTTATTAACGTTGAAAGTAAATAAGTTGTTACGAAAACTTTTTTTTTTCTTCAATTTTTTAATAATTGATAATAATCTGTTGTTCTTTAAAGCTATTCATAAACATTTCAAATGTCAGGAAATCGTTAAAGTAATAGACACAAAGTCCTTGGGCAAGATAGTAATCTTAACCTCAGCCAATCAAACTGAAATTGGGCTAGTCTTTCCTCATACCAACAAAGGACACCGGGAATAAGGATTCACAGGAGAATTATGTCAGGAATAGTTTCGAAATTTACGATCGACATTCCATTGTCTAATGGATTATGTACTCACCTTGATCTCATTGCGTGTGGTCTGAGTTCGTCAACCCCGGCTCAGGGAGATTGCCAAGAATTCTCTAGGTCTCTACATTTCCGAGCTCTTTACTTTCAAACAGATGTTTCCTATTAAAAAAATATAAATCTCTTGTTTCAAAATGTAGGAACATTTTATGTTTTGTTTCTCTGAGCTCTCCTTTATTTTTTTTTGTATAGTAAATCACGGAGGGATTGTGAGTCAAAGTTTTTTATTTACAAACTTGCTCCCTCTTCTTCATATTACAGCTCTTTTCATATCATTACAATTTTTTTTTTATTATTACAAATTTTTTATTATTGCTATTTTTATAAAACTAAATTAAGATGATTTTTATTTCCTTTAATTCATTTTTGTATAAATCAGTTTATTTTTATTTCATATTATATATTCTCTTACTTTGTTACATTATTTTAGTTGTTTGTATCATTCATCCCTGATGAATTCCTGTGAAGTGGGGCCAAACATTGGTTCATAATAAATAATTTTATTACCATTTGAGTTATTTTGACCACACCCAGACAATCTTACTTTATAAAATATAAATAATAAAAATTATAATAAAATAACAATATATCAACTTAAAAATCTATTGTATTTCTGCACGTAAGTAACAAGGATATGATTGTATGCATACATTCGAATAAAGATAGTAAATAAAAAAGTAAAAATTAAAAAAAAAGTTTTCTATACATAATGTAATAGACAAAAAAAATAATTGTATAATATAGGAGAGGGTAGCTTATTGGTGAGGTACTGTGCTAATAACTCCAAGGACCTGGGTTAGAATCCGGCTGTAGGAGATAATTATATATTCTGATATGACAGCCGAGTCAAACCTCGGGGGTCCATCCAGCCTCATAAAGTGGATACCCTCAATTTGACACCTTCTGGCACAACCATTGGTCTAGTAATTGTATTTCCACTGTGTATGGAAGTAGAATTACTAATGCACCCCTAACCGTTCATGGGCTGTAGTGGTACAGATTTAATTTTTTAATATAATAATACATGTTATAATAAATATACAAAAGAAAGTAACAAAAATATATACAAAATAAATAAAATATGCCGTAGAAAGTTTTGTTCGAAATTTACGCCTTCCAGGTTGGAAAGTAAAAGTTTTATAAAGCACAATTTTTTTCTTCCTCACCAATTTGAAGAGAGATTTCGGATCTTTCCGCAATAAATTACCTTCCTTTGTTCCTTGTCGTATCTCAGAAACATTTCCAAGCAACAAACACGACCTGTTCATTACAGACTGAGGAGAGAGCGAACGGCAACAAACTGCTAACAGCGACAACAATTATTCCATATTGGGCTGCAATGGGCCGAGGGCTCATTACAGTTGCCTTTATTAAACCCTTTTGTCCAACCCTACTGCAATTACCGTATGCCCTTCTCGAGTGCACTTTTCACTGTCCCTTTCATTCTCTGTCGTACAAAGGGTATTGATAAAAGTATAAAATATAGCTTCGAATATAATAAAAATAAATAAATAATTTATACAATCGTAATAATTGGTTTTTAAAATTTTGGTTTGTAAAATGAAAAATAAAACTATCTTTATATGAGGCGTTGTTTGCAAAATCGATATCGATCATTCGGTTCTCATCACAATTCATTTTCAATAAAATAAAAAAATTTAAAAATGGCAGTGTATTAAATTCAAAAGTACACACAAAAAAATTGAAGACCTTTTGACTAATTAGTTTGAAAAGAAGAAAAAAACGTATTTCTCACCAAAAAATCCAGGGTTGCTCACTCACATACTCCACTTATCCAATGCTTTAAAATCCGCGGCAGCCTCAGATGTTCTATGCTCCAATTTCATTCACGAAAAAAATAATGTGATTAAAAATTTCACAGAACTTTAGCCCAGGCCTATATAATAGTAGCATAATATAAAGAATAATTAAATTATAAATTAATATGATTTCCTATTATTTTATAGCTTGAATTGACTAAACTTATTAACCTAGAAAGAATAGCCTGTAAAAAGT
>NW_027109179.1:81167-82580 GCF_000696795.3 Halyomorpha halys
TATAATTTTTGATTCTTATTTTCTGCGATTTTCTCTCATTACATTAAAATGAAAAAAATATTTGTTAATTATTCTGAACAGTTAAATTAAATAATGATCTCATAAGGATGTTTAATGGATAGAAAGTTAATAGAAAAGTTAAATATTTAGCCTCCCGTTTCGGAAAATGGGTTTCTTAAACCCGAAAAAAAAAACCTTTTTCCCCTATCTCCTTTAATTAATATTCAGATCAAGCCGTCAATCAAGCCCTTTCATATTATATCATTGAGGATAAATAAAGTGGCCATTTTAGTTATAGTTTCAGTTTTTGAGGTAGGTAGTTCAAACATAGACCATTTTGTGACTTATTTTGACTCTGGGTGCCACAAAACACGCCTATTTCCGTCGAAATTCTTTACGACCACAATACTCTACCTTACTGTATATTTCACATATTAGTGTTAAAAAAAAAAAAAATATGCACCACAACAACCCATGAAGAGTTAGGGGTTCAGGGCTTTTTTAAGGAAGCACTTTTACTTGACTAAGGCTTGTGCAAGGAGGTGATTTAGTCAGAATCACGCTCGACCTCCAGATATATTAGAGTTTAGTGAAAGTAAAACTTTGTAGAAATAATCCTGAAGTTTTGAATATCTCAAAACTCCAGTTTCGACAAACCACTTTTGTAGTCAATGGTTAGTTGAACGTTAATATAACAAATATAACTATTATAAATTCCAGGATATAACCATTTAAGGTTCGCTCTATCGAATTTCCACTGTATTAATTAATTTTAAAATATTATTTATGTAAATAATTGACCGCATAATTTGAAATATGAAGAAGATGGTCAGGGTTGCGGTAAAAATAAACAATAATTTATTTCCGACGTTTCGCCCCACCTTTTGGAGCTCTTCATATTTTTACTTTTAATATATTTTGGAAAAGTAAACTCTTTGTGGGTCCATTGTGTTTCTTTAAAATAAATAGATGAAAATTAATGAAATATATATATTATCATGTTTGTATATAGTATATAATATATTACTATATTATATATAGTATTATATTCTCTCTCTAGTTTCAAAGCTTCATTAAAATAAAAACATCTCATTAACTTCAATAATTAAACTTTTTAAGGTGGATAAAATTTGTAAATTTTTAATCGTTTTAAAGCAAAGAAAACGCTAAATGAAATAAGAGAAATATTGGATAAAAGGATAAATGTCGTTTAGAGACAGAAAATTCTCGTAGAATTACACAAGTGCTCCATGAATGATGGGAAGTCATTTGGACTAAATGGGCAACTTCTTCGTGATGAAGTGGAGAGCTTTGCGTGGCACTCTGCAATAACTGTTACTCTAGCCTTTAACTAAATGTCACTGGGGATCGGATGTGGTCAGGGTTCAAGTTTTTAGATTTCGAGTATATATA
>NW_027109179.1:83175-84117 GCF_000696795.3 Halyomorpha halys
TATTATTCTTTCCATCCTTATATATTTTTTAATGTTTGGAGAAGTTTGTCTTTTGGGAAGGGAAATTATAACAAATAATAAAGTAGATAAAAAAAGAAATATACAAATACAACACGCGTTAAAAGACGGGAAATGGCGAAAAAGAATAAAAAAATTAATTTTGCTCATTATTTTCCTTCATTCTTTATTTTTTTCTTATCCCCCATTTTCCGTCTTTTAGTGTTTATTTTAATATTTCTTTTTTATCTACTTTTTTTATTTGAACTAGATAGAGAAACTCCATAACCACCCAAACCCTCTAGTTTAAAGCCTTCTATTCTCTTCCATTCTTGAAAATTCTCCAAGGCGCTTGAAAAGAAGATGGCCTCGAGACATTCAAATGTAGAAATATTATTAGAGTACTACCAATGGGTAGATTCTATACTTGCCTATATCATATTAATGTGATATATTTTTATTTAAATGTAGTTGTAAATATCATTAAAAAAATTTAAAAAATTTTGGAGATGATCGGGAGGGGGGGAAGGGTGCGGTCATCAAAAAGAACATAAATAAACGAATCATTATTTATTTTTGCCGACGTTTCTACCTGAGTTTCAGATCTTCATCAGGGCTATACAACAAAAGAGATAACATCAACATTTAGACAAACATAAAATTGAAAAGGAATAGTATACAAACAAATTTGAAATTATACATCATATTGAATTGAATCATAAATGATAAAAAAATTATAACTGATAATTGGATAGTAAATAAATTGATTGATAATCTTGGAATGAGATGGTAGTAGATTGAAAATAGTGAAAGATGAAATATAATATCATGTAGATAAGAAGATATGTATAATATAATATATGCAAGTAGTGTCTAAGAAATCGAAAATACAAGTATTGAATCTACAAATTGAGAAATATGACAGAAAATGAAATATAGTGAATG
>NW_027109179.1:84260-88168 GCF_000696795.3 Halyomorpha halys
TCCTAAGATTATCCTGACTTATATATTCAGTATATATTTTTTCTTTTACTATATCATATTCACTCGTAAGGTTCTAGAACTTAGTAACGAACCGATCCCTAAAATGTTAGTAAGCACCGAATCGATGGGTAAACGTCCATGGGGTAGACCTAAGTGCAGTTATGCATCAAGACTTATGAGATAGTTTTGGGTTTGGACGGGTTATTTGCAAAATGTGTGTAATCATGTATTAATGGTATCGGAATCGAACCTTTTTTATTATTATTACTATATTTATTATTCATAACTAATAATACATTTTAATGCCACTACGGTTACTGCACATAGTACCTTTTTTGATAAATTATTGGTTTTATGGACATTTATTAAATTAACTTGTCTTACCAATGAGTTAATTGCTACCACGTGTGTTTAATATTAACTGATATAAAATAGGATGAATTATTACAAGACTCGATATTAATAAATTGAGACATGAGAATATATCAAGCGGGTCTAACCAGAGACTTGGAACTGGACCAGCTGTTCGTATTCTTCATAGGTCTGTGTCTGCCAGGATGATCCTGGAGGGAACGCCTATTAAATTTCATGGAAATCAAGGCATAAAATAACTTTATTTTATTTTGGTATGAAGCCAGAATTAAATTACGTCGGAAAATGTTTATTATTAAAATAATATCATCAATAATATTTTTAAAAAATTATGTACGAAAAAATAAAATATAAATAAAAGTAGTAATAATAATAATTCATTTCTCCAAATTTTTTTAAAATTTAAAACGTTTCTTGATTTACATGTATTTAATTTAGCCCTAAACAGACAGGCGTAGAGAAGGCTGGTTGGAGCTACTAAAGATCAAGAAGGTCTGTGTAGAGCCAACCGAAGAAGGAATATAAGTATCGATTTATTTCATGAAATAGTTCTCTGATTTATTATTATCGTAGTTAATTTTACTTCCGATTATAAAATTATTTTAATGTTATTTGAAATATATTGAAGATCAAACATTAGTGTACATAGCCAAACATTATCATTTCCGTGGATTCCCTTATATTAACTTAAAAAAAGAAAAAGAATAGTGCTTATGACCAGCGAGGTTTACCACCATTTAGCAATGAGCAAACATTTTATTAAACTTTAAGATTTCTGTAGAATATCACATCTGCTACTAGTTCATCTAAATAGTTACTCGATTTTCCAAAACGGACTTCTTTTAAGCCCTGGAATCGAATGTGATCCATGAAGATTGCTATTGAGACATCAGCCGGGGAAAGTTAAGATGTTTATCGGTTATTACCTCTAAGGATTTCCCCTCCTAATTTACGATGCCCCCCTTTCGATGAAACCGTATATCATGAAGGAGGGTCCCAACACCTTCTGAGACTGCCGTGTTGACACAAATGATGTCGCTAATACGGTAGGGGATTTTATGATGTTAATTACAATCAGGTGTAGCATTTCAGAGTCTTTGATCAGCGAGTACGCCCGAAAATACATTACTTGCTTAATTATAGACAGGTAAAATATTTAATAATATGTTTATTGCTAACTTTCGATAAAAAATACTTAATTAAAACAAAATTAATATCTTTCAAATTTACTATTTTGGTATTGAAACTTTAAATGTGTTCTCTACTAATGGTATAATGATCATCCTCCATCTTGTATTACTGTTTATTAGGAAATGGGCTATTTAAAATAAGAATCCTGATAAAACAACAGTAGGAAAGCGGCAGTCTTTTCCATGGTTCCACGATGGTAGAGGCTGCGACAGTAATCACTATCACTTTTATCACCTTCAAATGGAACCTGGGCCTAAGCTATAGAATACTAATATATATAATAATTCAATTATAAATAAAAAAATATCATTAATGAATCATATTATTTCAATGGTGTCACTCTAGAGAATAAAAAAAAAAATCATAACAAATCCCCCAAATCACTGTAAACTTCTATTCTCCTACCCTACAATATCTTTTTTAATATCCCACTAACTCCTGTCGAACAAAATTCGCAACTTAAGACTTTATCTTGACAAGAGACTTACTTGGAGTTCCCATAATAGACTGAAACGATAAGAAACTCCTCGTAGATTCCGAATGACACAACACCTAATTAATTAATACTCTGAACTTCCCTTTAACTGTATGCTTGTGTTTCTATTTCTTTGCTTTCCTTCGATTATGGGGTTCTCAAATAAAATAAAACATTTCATTAACTACAATTATTCTTACACACTATGATAACCAGACCTACTTGAATATACGGAATTGAGCTTAGGGGCTCCACGTAACCATCAAATTCCCCCCGTATCCAATTCTTAGAATCCAAAATCCTCCGTAAAATCCTTGATGGTTCTTATTACGTCTCAAATAAACTCATCCATTAAGACCTCAACATCCCATTCGTTGCATATTTGGCCTGATATTGATATACCTTCTTTCTTTCCAAAATCCTAGGCATTTATTCGAAAAGATGATGGCCACGGGATCTTTTAAATTATGAAGTACCACCATTGGGTGATTCCTTTCCAAGATCATCATGTGTTTTGAAACATTTCGCACACTTAATTATTTTATTTTTTTTTTATACAGTTGTAAATTTCAATTAATCATTTTTTTTAAAATTTCTCTCATTATATTAATATGAAAGAAAAATATGTTTGTTAATTATTCTTTATAATTGAAATATAATAATGATCTCATTAGGGATGTTTAAAGGATAAAATATTGCAATACTGCTGTAAAATAATTAAAATTATATTTAGCCTCTGAAATTATTTTAAATGTTCAGTTAAATCATTTTTATCCTCTCAATTTCTAATAATTAAATTAAGCCAACGTTATTCAATATCGAAGATCATAATGGACTCTTGAACCATTTTTAGTTAAATCACAATCTAAATACAATTTTTAGCATTTCAAGTATAATTTGAGTAATGAATTCTTGTAATGGAATCATAATTATTTATTTAATTAGTATTAAAAATTGTTGTAATTTGTTAAAGAAGAGAGTTTATTAGGAAATAAACTACCTCATTGGTTTATGATCAAGGATGATATAATATTCTATTCTAATTTCCCGGTCCAGGACAGCTGCAAAGAACTATTTTTATCCTCGACTACTCAACAAGCCATTATATTTCATAACTCTGAAACTGCATATCATTTATTACAATATCATAGCCCTATATATATTATTTATAACCTATTAGAATCATAATAATGTGAAAAATATTCGTTATTTTAGGGTATAAAATATAATTTATATCATTTTATGAAAACTCTTAATTTTTCTTATTTCCAATATTTTTTTTCCTCAGAAAATCCATTAATACTCCTTACTTCCTTTATTGATATATTTCAGATAACGTTTCGGACAGCCGGTCAATTTTCCAGCCCATCTACTAATTATTAAATTAGAAATTGTTAAATATTATCAACCTTTATATGTAATTAGTTATAACAAAAATATCCATATAGTCACACACTTTTTTAACTATATTTTAACTCCTACGTTTCAGCCATTCCAGCCATTCAATTTATCAGCACCATCAAATTTTATCACTAGTCAATAACCTACTACAAAAACAGTTTTATTTATTATAAATATTTAGTTTATTCTAATGTCTATTTCACGATGTCATGACATAAATAAAATAGACATTGTAAACTAGATAATTATAATAAGTAAAACTTTGATAGTAGTAGGTTATTGGCTAATGATAAAATTTGACAAAGGTATAAGTACAAGACTTGCAATAATGTGATAAACAATATTGGCTGTGATGGTGTGAATAAGTTGATAAAATGGCTGAAATGGCTGAAACGTAGGAGTTTAAAGATAATAAAAAAATGGTATATGGATATTTTTGTTATAACTACTAAATAAACAAAACCGGTCT
>NW_027109179.1:88498-112031 GCF_000696795.3 Halyomorpha halys
TTTAAAAAATTATTCTCGTGTATATGTATTTTTTTTTAAAAGAATCTAAAACTATTTATTATATGCGGTTTTCTATAAGTTTTAACAAATAGTGGTGTAGTTTGATTACACCAAATTCCCACATTTTGCTCCAACAATTTCAAGAAAATTTTTCTCATTCAATAGAGGCTGGGTGTGCCCTAAAAAGGTTCAACGAAAATAAACAGAAAAAAGTTATGTTTATTCAGCCAGACTTTAACTTCGGTCCAAAAGTTAAGAGGTTTGAGTGGGGATAAACAAGAGAGGGTAATATATGTTATAAGAGTTGTAATATATTTACTATTATAGTAATTCACAGTGGTGTTAAGTACATTGCCACAAGCTTAATGAAAAATACCCTGTAGGTTATGAGAACCCTAGAAAGGTTCTCTCTTTTAGGAAAGTTACATATTTACAATCATCATTTAATCTTTTAATTGGACTGATTTAGGTATAAATTTTAAATCTATTAAATTAAAAAATTGTAATTTTCTCAAAAGATAGAACCTTTAATTGTATTGTCCGTATGTGGCCACGAAAACCTTAAACAAGGTTATGAAAACAAAATTCGCTCATTGATGTTAATATTTATTTTAAATAGTTTATCATTATGCGAGATAGTTGACCGTGGATTATGAATGAGAAGATGGTTGGGGGTGCGGTCAATGAAAAACACAAATAAGTACGATTAACTTATTTTAATGTGCCAACGTTTCGGCTAGAGTTTCTAGCCTTCTTCAGGGCTAAAAACAGAACAAGATAACAACCACAGTAATTATAAAAAAATAAAAAAGAAAGTATAAACAGAATAATTTTACACATAAAATGAATAATTTTACAAAATAGAATTAATAAAATGAAGTGATGAGAGAAGCGGGAAATAAAATGTATACATAGGTAATTGAAAAAGTGGTTAAAATAACATAATTAAGGAAATGAAATAAATTAAGATTATTATAAATAAAGGAATTTCTTTTGTATTTTTTAAAATTTCATTCCTTTGATTATTGTTCATATAATCGTAAATAATTAAAAAATGGAAGGGTTTCCATGGAAACAGCATGCGTATAATACCTAGTAACAAACTCCTCTGCATTTTATACAATTCCTACGTCAATACAACCTTGGAAAGTTGAATTTTCACTCTTTTAACCTAAATGGCCCCTCTTTTAACCTACATTAATCAAATTTAGATTTAATGCCCTGTGGAGGGAATTTCATAAATTGAATATCATAGGCAATCAAATTATCTAAAAGAATAAGAAAAGTTAACTAAATCTGATCAGTATTAACAATTATACAACCAAGTTAGCTGTTACATTTATGTTACTATAGTTACCGTCTTATCACTTTTCTATATAATAATGGATTCCAAAGGGTCAATAGTATTCAATTAATGAATATACATCCTTAATGTATGTATTACTAATTAAATAGTTTACCATTATAAGTATTTACTTTTAAAAATGTAGAGTGTTTCAGGTTTAATTGTCTTTTTTGATAATATGAAATAAGGATCTTAAAACAAAAGGTTTGCCATTTAACGCATTGTTTAGAGATATTAACGCTTAAAGATTTTCATTGGGATTAATTATTTAGGTTATAACAAATAAACATTAACATTCATATTGAATGTTCGAAGTGATAACCTATAGTATCCACAGCAGTAGTGCCCGAACGACATTGGATATCTGTTCTTTCACAAGTTTCAATTATTTGAAATTATATTCACTAAGAAGAATTGGACTTTTTGTTAAATGTCATTAAAAAAAATAATAATAAATAAATAAAGAATCAGTTATATTAGATCTGGAGAGCGTAACAATAGCACAAATTCATTACTCTCAACAATATTTATCATTTATTAAATAAATCAAAATTGTATCCTTGTATAGTCTCAACACTTTTTATTACATCATTAGTCCAACGTTTCCGCCATCCTCAAGAACAATCTAAATATTTAACAGCTTATTATATATTCATTTGTAACATTTATAACAACAACATTATCACTAATAATATAATATTATTATATTAAACAACATACCTTCAATATAAATTCTCACCTCACATCAAAGTTTAAAAATTGTTTTGCAGGCTATTCTGCCCAGGTCATTAATTATAAGTCAAACACACCCTATAAAAAGTCAATTATTAGAGAGTCATATGTAATATTAATAAGCTTACCTAATCTTATGTTTAGTTACCTATTTTCTAAAAATTCATAAATATTTAAAAACTTTTAGTTTTCAATTTATCCTCACTATCCAATTGAATTTTGATAATTGGAATAAATACAAATTGAGAACAAAATGCAATTTAAATTAAAGTAAAAACAAGGCAGACCTGAGTGAGTGGAAGGTTATAAATAGTTGATTTATATGGTAGTGATAGTGTGGATAAATTGAAAATTAAAAGTTTTTAAATATTTATGACTTTCTAGAAAATAGGTAACTAAACATAAGCTTATTAATAATAAATATGACTCTCTAATAATTGACTTTTCATAGGGTGTGTTTGACTTATAATTAATGACCTGGGCAGAATAGCCTGGAAAACAATTTTTAAATTTTGATGTGAGGTGAGAATTTATATTGAATGTATGTTATATTATTAGTGATAATGTTGTTGTTATAAATGTTACAAAT
Source organism: Halyomorpha halys (assembly GCF_000696795.3). NCBI lineage: Eukaryota > Metazoa > Arthropoda > Insecta > Hemiptera > Pentatomidae > Halyomorpha > Halyomorpha halys. The sequence continues at coordinate 91,165 of NW_027109179.1, forward strand.
TAATATATAATAAGCTGTTAAATATTTAGATTGTCCTTGAGGATGGCCGAAATGGCCGAAACGTTGGACTGTTGATGTAATAAAAAGTGTTGAGACTATACAAGGATACAATGTTGATTTATTTAATAAATAAGTACCAGTCTCAAGAAATTGAAAAAATATATTTAAAATTTTTAACGTTTACATTAAACTCATAAATTAGTTAGCAATGTATTGATTTGTTTAATATATACATGAATATGTATACACGAACAAAAGAAAAATCTTATGACTTTAATTTCTCCTAAGCAAAGCGTTAACAAACAAACCTATATAGTGATTTTTTTTTTTTCGTTTTGAGATCACAACCTTGAAACATCCTACATATTATGGAGAAGTTAGGATCCTAGAGTAGATCGTTGAGTCTCTGGAGAAGTCCTTCCAGAGGCTGCTGGAACTGCTAGAACCGGTTGCCCTTGGCCCTCAGCAAGGAGGCAACTTATATATAGAACCACGGAGGTACTATTTTTAGAATGTACAGCCATAGACTTCGCTCTGTAGTTCGTGTAATTATTGCTTGAAATTTAACCCTTTCTTAACTATATATATTCTCTTTGCTAGTTTATTTTTAATCGTCAGTTTATAATTGAAGTGTTAGTAAGCAAAAAAGGGAGTAGCTGTATTCTGGGATAGTTTGGACTTAAATGTACTATTTCGTCGCGAAAAAACAAATTTTTTTTTTTCGTTTTGAACCTAATGCTTCTAGCTCCAATCGTTAGGTATAATTTTACCCAAGAGTTAGGTCCTACTGTAACGTTAATGATTACAATTTTCGCAGTTAATTTTTTGAATTGAAGAAATGGCAATAATTATTGTAAGTACTAATAATACAGACCTATATACTGATTAGAAAGCTAATGATCAGAAGGATTTTTTTTCATTCCTTTGACTATTGTTCATATAATCGTAAATAATTAAAAAATGGAAGGGTTTCCATGGAAACAGCATGCGTATAATACTTAGCAACAAACTCCTCTGCATTTTATTAAATTCCTACGTCAATACACCTTGGAAAGTTGAATGGCCCCCCTTTTAACCTACTTTAATCAAATTTAGATTTAATGCTCTATGAAGGGCATTTCATAAATTTAATATCATAGATGATCAAATTATCTAGAAAAATAGGAAAAGTCAACTAAATTGGACCATTATTAACGATTATACAACCAAGTTAGCTGTTAGCATTTATGTTACTATAGTTACCGTCTTATCACTTATCTATATAATAATGGATTTCAAAGTGTCAATAGTGTTCAATTAATGAATATACATCCTTAAATATATTGATAGTGAAACATTGACGAGTCTGCTAGTTAAGAATAAAATATTGGTAACAATAAAAATAATAATGATAAAAAAGGTAATACACGCAATCGGTAAATGTAAAAACGATACTAACTGTAATTTAAATAGAATATCAATATTCTTGGCTTGAAGATACATTATCTAGCATTGTTAATATGGTTAGCTCAATAGCCTCTCGTTCTCCAGGATTCCAGCGTGACTCCAGAACAGAGAGGTGGATATGAGAACAACGTTAAACCCGCCCCGGGGAGCGCGGCCTTCACCCACCTTTTATGTTGGCCATCCTAAAAAAAAAACAAGCAAGACGCCCGTGGAGCCTCAGAGGTACAAAAGGAGAAGCCTTCCGGCCGTGGCAAGGATGTCCTCCGCGATCCTGCCGAGCAGCCAATGGAAATTAGATTCATACTGGAACCAGCTGATTTCGGGCATATAGCTTAGAGAATTTTTGAAAACAACTTTTTATTCCATTGGTTTTTACTTGAATCTAATTTTCTATTTGAATTGGTAATATAATTTACAACTAAGCAATAAAAGAAATAATAATAATAAATAAAAGGCTTAGTGAACCATAAGGTTCGATGCCATGCCGCCAATCGCTGTCATACAATCCTTCCACTTACGCTTCGGGCTAACCATGGGACATTAACAACTCGGATCATTGTTTATTAACTTTTCCAGGATAAATTCACTTTTAAACACTACTACCTGACCAACTCATCTTATTCGTCGTTATGGTATTATCTTAATTACACTTACCGGGCGGAGTTCGCGCATTTTGGGGTTGTGTAGCATTTTTTTATTAATTTCTTTATTGATAGGTATTAAAATCTGCTACGAATTTGGAAAATAAATAATAGTAATAAATGATCACATTCACACCAAAAAAAACAAAAAAACTAACAATAATAATAAAAAGATATATAGGTATATATAAAGAAAAATTGTAAAATCTCTATATGTACATAAGCAGAGACATAAATAAAACGAATATAATCAAACTATTTACATAAAAAATAAGGATAAAATAAAATAGATATAATTCTTAACTAAGATAACAATAAAATAAGAGCTCTAATCCCATTTACACTCTGGACCTTGGGATCCCTGAGCCCACTCTATCACCCACTCATAAGGGGTAGACCAGGGCTTCTAGATCCTAGCGTATCTCTCTTACCGCCTCCTAAATTCTCTTTTTAACTCATCCTTCTTCGGTCCGAATACCTTATGGCAATATTTTATGTTTAAAAACCTTAAGGCCCTGTGTCCCATAATGAAACATGCCATATAGAACAATTAAAATAAAATTTAATTAAACTATGTATATGAGTATAATAATAATAGTTTATTTTATATACATATAATTTTATATTTTATTTTTTTCAAGATTTTGAGCCAATAACGAGAGAAATTTCCTAGGAAAATAAAGCTGGGCAAAATGTCCTAGGAAAATAGATCTGGGCAAAATTTCATAGGAAAATAGAGCTGGGCAAATTTCCTACAAGTTTCGTATTTTACACGTAATTTTCGGCTAACGTTCGTTGGTTTCTGAAAGAGCACTTTTTTTATCTCTACAAAAATGCAAAAAAAAAAATGCAGATCTAAATAACTGTTTAAATGAATGCCAATTATTTCAAAATTAGTATTCACGAGAAAAAAATATATAATATTATATTACCCCCTTCCGGATAGGTGCATTAATTTGGATATTTTTTTTTTGTAATGTTTCGACCCCAAAGCATGTTTACCGTATCAAGCACCCTATGCTTTTACTTTTTCGCTAAAAAAAACGTGTTGTGTAAGCATAATACAAAGGGAATGTTTTCAGAATTTCGCAAATGCGACTTTTCGGCATTGTATCTACTGATATATAGTGATATAATAATAATAATAATATTTGACTGATATAATTGATAATTAATTTAATGAATATACCATTGTGTAACTGAAGATATTAGTAAATGATGCTTTCATATTACCAACAAATAAACCTAAAAAAGATTAAATTTAATTGTTTAAATAAAATCCAAGGTATCCGAGGTCTGAAAACACTTTATTTCCTCAAAAGTCCAACGTTTCGGCCAATTCGACCATCCTCAAGGACTTAAATACAAATTTACACTCACATAAATTCTTTAAAAAAACTTTATGCAGGCTATTCTGTCCAGGTCACCAGTTTCAGTCAAACCCTATTTTGTCACTGTTACATTAGTATTAAAAATTTTAATTATAATCAATTTCACACTATTCACATTTCTGTCATAACAATATTTGTAAATTACAAATTGTAATTATTTATAATTAATAATAATTTAAAATTTTAATATTAATGAAAGAGTGACAAAATAGGGTAAATTTGACTAAAACTGGAGACCCGGGCAAAATAGCCAGAAAAAAGTTTTTTAAATACTTTATGTGAGTATAAATTAATATTTAAGTCCTTGAGGATGGCCGAATTGACCAAAACGTAGGACATTTAATATTATTTTAACAATAATAACCAGTCTCAAGAAAGTGAAAAGATTATATTTGATTTGAATTTGTTTTTTATTCCAAAAACTTAGAATGGAAAACTAACTAAATTTTTACATTATATAAACTATTATAATTTAATAGTTAAAAAATTTAAAGCACCTTTTTTATGGGAAAAGAGTAGATTGGGATATTTAACATAGTTTTGGACAGTAACTCATCTATCCAATTATTTGTAACATATTTTATTAAATATATATTTTTAATTAATATTCTTACTTTCTTACTTCATATATTTCGTTTTACTTTGCAGGCACAGCGCCATTAACGGAAACGGGATATTCGCCCGCAGGCAAGACTTTTCTTCCTTCAACGCTTTACCTAAGCACAAGCTCAACTCCTACCACATTAAGGTAAGTTTATTTATTATTTATTGCGAATTATTTATAATTTATAGTTTATTTATAATTTGTTCAAAAATTTATAATTTATCTTTGCCTTATAAACACTACTATTTGGTATAACCTTTCGTTACTTTTTTTAAACCTGGTAAACTTATAGTTTTCTTTAGATTTTCAATTCATGTACAATGGATGATACAAGTAAAAAATGGTCCGAGTGCGGTGAAAAGAAACTCAAATAGTAAATAAATAAATTTGCAATAAAATAAAATATAACGTTATTTGTCATCCTTCAAATTCCCTCACTCCCCTACGTTGTTTATCTCTTGCACCGCCTTTAGCTCATTGTTTCGCATTGCTTCATTCAGAAAGGTTGTTGTCTTACTTTGTTCATTATTTTAATTATTTTCTGTAGTTTAATGTGTACTAAAATAGATAGAAACAATTAAAATGAGGTAACCAAGTAAGAAAATAGATAAGATGAAATAAAAGTAAACTAACGTGTGACTAATTATGATTTAAAAAATGTGAAAATTTATATACAAATGAAGAAAGTAAATTGAAGAAGAAGGGAGCGCGGTGGCCACCGGGTAAAGCGCGTGGCTACTAACTCCATGGACTTGAATCCGGCTGGGTAGAAAATTGTTTTCTGATACGTTGAAGCCGTGAGTCAACTTCTGTGAGTTCTGGACCCCTCCTTGGGTCCACCCAGCCTCTTAAATTGGGTAAAAATCTGGCGGTTTAGCGATTCTGACCAAATCACCTCCTTGCACAACCGTTGGTCTAGTGATAGTACTTCTTTACAAAGTACTGAACTCCTTATTCTTCATGGGTTGTAGCGATACAGATTTTAATTTTATTTTTAAATTAAAGAAGTCCAAAATCCTTCGTAAAATCCTTAATGCTCCTTACTTTGTCACAAACCAAGTCATCCATAAGGACCTCAATATTCCATATGTTGCCGATTTGGCCAGAACCAGATACCGTTCCTTCCATAATAAACTTCTCAACCACCCACATCCACTTGTTTCTAACCTGGCTTCTCCTTCATTACCTAATAATCCTCCTAGGCGTCTGAAAAGAAGATGGCCTCGAGATCTTCTTTATCTGATGGAGTTCTATCAGTGGGTAGATTCTCCACATGTTTTTATCATGTTACTATGTCACCTACAGCAAATTTACTTGTTGTATATATGTGTATACAGTTGTAAATATCAATAAATAAATTATTAAAAAAAAAAAAAAAAAAAAAAATTAAAGAAGATGTATTATAAAATTAATTGAATAGTTGATTGGTAATATTTAAAATACCTTAGAATTTTCTGTTATTAAGCTCTGAGTAGAGAAGTGCGCCTTAGAGACAATTGCTGGAGTAAACAAGGCATCCCATGCTGACTCAACCAAGGTCACTTTCGCGATAAACTATCTCCTCGCCCGCTTTATGCCGGCAAAAACTCTTCTCTATTACTGAACGCTTATATCGGGGTGTACAGAAGTGTGTATGCACGTACATACACTTATGTGTGTATATAATCAGTATCATTGAAGTTTATAGTAAAAAATGATAAATAAGATTAATTCATCCAGAATTAAATTTAATTGTCTATAACATTGATAGATTAGGATTCCAAGATATAAAATGAAACTTCATAATTACAACACAAGATTCATTAATATATTTATTATTTATTATAAGATAGTAACATTGATCGGTCGGTGCCAAAATGACGTTGAGAAATGATGAAATATAAGGTAGTAACACTTATATTGTAATTATATGGGCGCAATGGAGGCCCCTACAATTTATAAGCTACAACAGTACAATATGAATTAATTTCTAGCGATAAAACTAATAATTCAATTAATAAAATAAATGAAAATTAAAAAAAAAATGAATGAAATAATCCATGGAGTTAATAATAATGATACTAATTAATTATTAATTATGAGCTAATCAATGAATTATAAGTATAGAGTGAACCAGATTAAAAATAATTATATAATATAAAATATTTTAAAAAATATATAATAAATTTAATATTAAGCAACATAATATATAGTGTGTAACATGATAACTAATATAAAGAATAAAAAAAAATAAAGGACATAAAATGTAATATTTGTTTGAAAAACTTTTAATTATTAGGGCTTTGTGGAGGCTTTAACGGCCTATAAGCTGAAATAATAAAGTTTTAAAAATATTTATGGAAGTACAACTAATGGTATTATAATATTCATAAAATATAATAATAATATATAGACTGTTACTCAGTATAGTAATAAAATACAACTTATGAAGAGTATAATAATAATACTTTACAACTAATAAATTAATAACAATCAAATAAATAAAGTCTTAAAGACAGGTAAACACATTTGGGGGGGGGGGTAGTGACTCAGTGGTAAAGCACTTTGCTACTAACTCCAAGTATTTTATTCTTTTCATATGGCCGTTAGTCGACACTCTGGGTCCAGGAACTCTCCCTGGTCCACTAAGCCTCATAATTAGGGAAAAAATCTGGATTCTAACCGAATTTACTCCTTGCACAACCATAGGTCTTCTAATTATGGTTCCTAAGTACTGCGCCCCTGACCCTTCATGGATTGTGGCGGTACTTATTATTATTTGTTATCTGCTAAATAATGTTTTAGGAGTTTAAAATCTCAGATTAATTACTTAATCTTGATTTTATTTTGGTTTACTAATCACTCTAAATAGTAGTTTATGAACATTAAAAACGATTGCATAATTCTCCATAGAACTGTTGAGTTAATGTAAGAGGAATCTGTCATGCAATGGTATGGGAGTAGGCGAATGAAAACAATAGAAACAATAACAGTACTTAGTACTTGACTGGAATTGCTTACAATCTACATTCAGATGATGAAAATAGCATGAATAGTAGATTCAATTAAAATATCTACATCTTTGTAAACCTGACTTTAAACATCTTCGTTTCACCACGACTCGAGGTTATCTCAGATATTTCATAAAATACCAAACGCAGTTGCATTCTGACTAGATGCATTGTGAACAGATAACATTCCCAGTATATATTTCGGCCTTGGCCTGTCAAATCGTTAATGGGACAACTCCCTTCCACTTTGTTGAGTATTCAATAAAATCATTCGGGTTTTTTTACAGTTTTCTGAAATCTGAAGTAAGTATTACTGTTTGTGATGAATTTTACTCGATATATTATTAGTCATTAGGAAAGAGTTATAACATCTAATGAATAAAGAACCAATAAAGTACGACACATTCTGTTGTGTTGACTGAATGTTTTTTTCTTCCATCTACCGGTATAAATAAGTTTTCTTTCATTTATTTCGTATATAGAATATATAGTAAGAGAGAGTATTGAGATCGTGCAATATTTCGAATTCTGTGAATTTTAAAGTCCTCTGAATCTAAATCACAAAGTGGTCTGCCTGTGTGTGTGGATGTAGCCTCGCTCTGAAACAAAAAGTCTTACTAGACAGAAATTTCATATTTAAGGTGGGTATACTCTCTAACCACTCAAACCCCCTAGTTTCTAATCTTGCATCCTCTTCCATTCCTTACAATCCTCCGAGGCGCCTGAAAAGAAGATGGCCACGAGACCAGCTGATGTAAAATGTCATTAGAGTGCTACCAATGGGTAGTTTCTCTACACGCCTGTAACACTCCAATTTAACTTAGATCAGATTTACTAAATGTATTATAATGTACAGTTGTAAATAGCAATAAATAAATATTTAAAAAAAAAAGAAAAAAAAAGTGGTTATATGTCCCCTGATGATGGCCTGAAATTCAGGTCGAAACGTCGGCATAAAAAAGTTTTGTTTATTTGTGTATTATTTGAACAAACCATGAACTAATTTCACGAATGTTAAGCTACCTTGCCGTTTGTTCAGAGTCGATATTTTCGATTGATAGCTAACTTTAGGGACTCCTTTAATACTTAACGAGCTTCGATCCGAGTCTTCATTGTCTAGCAAATACAGCGCTCTCTGTTCGTAATTTGTGGAGCAAACCGATAATACAGGAAGCACTTCCGTAGCTGCCTATTGTATCTGGCATAATTACCTAATAAGTATGTATGGGCCCCGGTAAAACCTCCCCTCTATTCTTTTATGTTTTTTTTTTAAAGCTTTTTTTCTGCGCAACGGTGTAGAATTGTTTCATGTAACGGTAAACAGTCTCGAATAAGTGATCAGGTGTGATAAAATATTTTGTTCGTTGTTTATAGAAGGAATTAAAAAAAAAAGTGTTAATGAGATAACAACATGCTGTTTTTACTTATACATACCTGTATGTGGAATATAAAGTAAGGGTTAATAATAAATTAAAACATTTTTCCTACGAGGTGCATATTTATCTATAGAGCCTCATACTAAATGTCCCTTGTTCAATTTGAGTATATTGTTCGAATTGTTACTAAATAAATGAGGACTTGAAAAAAAAAATCTGATAACAAAACTGCGCACAATGGTTGAAACTATTCGATTGTTTTTCAGGCAGGAAGTGCCTTTAAATTCCTGATAATGGAAGATTTATTACCCATCAATAGGAATGGCTTGTTATTTTAATTTATTACCATTCATTATTTCTTTTTTGAAAAGAAGACGGTCGATGGGGGGGATGGAGGAGGGATCAGTTGGACAATGAATATAAATTATTCAAGCTTATTTATTTATGTGAAAGTTATATATTTATGTATTAGATGATAAGGTGAAAAAACTTCTTTTTTGATATTATTCAACACTACTTAACTTCACAACTTTTAGGACTATTTTCCTCATCGTAAGTATTATAACTTCTGTAATTATATTATTTAAATTTTAAGATTTATTTTAACAATTTAAATATTTACTTTGTTTACCTTATGGTTAATACTATCCATTTCATTCTAGAAATTTATTCATCTAAAGTTATCAATTTAATCATAACGTTATCAATTAGACAATATCTATCATTTTGCTGCCTTCCATTTATTTTAATTAATTTAATTTTTTTTATGACTTCCCTTTCTGGTCATTTCTGACAAACGGGAGGGGTTATCTACAAGATAACACCCTATTCTAACCTTGGTAGAGGGCCAAGTTTTTATTTCGTGGGACCACCACAGAAATAAAAGTCGACGCCTAGGCCGGAATCTAACCAGGGCCACTGCAGTTCTCGGTTTGCAAAGACCAACACTTCAACTCCCTAAGCTACAAATTTCCATTCTCATTGGACTTATCATTAGCTTATGCACTGTTATTATATCTACAATTATATTATATTTCTTTTTTAAGAAAAGAAATTTAATCATTCAAATTGAATATCATTGTTTTAATTTGGAGAAAATATATTATTAGATGTTTTTTCTGATTCCATCTGCTTACAATTATATGATAAAACTGTTTATTATTTGTTATGTGTATTTAAATTTTTTTTTACCAGTATTGTAGTTCACAGTTTTAATTTATACTATTTTTTTTCAGTTATGTCTATTATGGTGGGATTTTCAGTTTACGTTCTTAACATTTTTACAATTTGTAATGTGATGTTTTATTATTTTGGATTTTTCACTTTTATATAGTTTTTTTGGAGTCGAGCCTGTATACTGCAATTCTTATGTCTAATTTATATTTATAGTGACCTATTACTCACTTGTTGTGGAAAATCCAAAAGCAGTAAAATGAGTTTCTGTGATTATTTTAATTTTCTTCTTTTGTTTTATTACTTTCATTTAGGCTCTTAGGAATGTTCAAGAGTTGTCAAGTGATAATGTCACTGCCATGTTTGAGGCAAACTTATTAGGATCTTGAATTTGTGTGAAATCATATCTATCATTTTTACTATCTCTTCAGGCTCCATCTATTTTATGACGTTTTTTCTCCTTTTTAGGTAATATTAAGGTATATTTGAACTCAGAAAAATATCATTTGATCTATATAATACGCCATCAAATCTTTTTTTTATTAATTAAAATTTTTAAAAGGTCAAATACTACGTTTTTAATACATACATATATGTATATGTATATGTATATATATATATATATATATATATATATATTGTAATATTGGACGTTTCAGGGATATCGTGTCCCTCCCTCTTTAGTATAACATAGTTCACAGTTGGTTTTAAAAATAGTATATTTTCATTAAATTTTAAAACCATCAGTTCTTTATATTATGCAGTATATATATTATAATATATAAATTATGTAATGCTGAGGAGGACATAGTATCTCCACAACGTCCATGAATATAATAATTTGTTTTCTTGTTTTTTATTTTATTTTTTTTATTACCAGATCGCCCTTAAGTTAGCCATACAGGGTTATATGCAATGTAATTACCATTTAAAATTATAAAGATCAATTGTAAAAAAAAAAATATTAATCCAGGGAAAATAAAAAAAGAAAACTAACGATATTTAAGAATTATTAAACAAAAAAAATACTTACACTGAAAAAATAATTAGAGAAAAAGAAAGATAAGAAGAAAAAGGCAAGAAAAAATAAAATAATAAAAATTATAAAAAAAGAGCTTATAAAAGGAAAAGGATGCATGGGCGTACCCAGCCGGAGCTGCTTCCCCCTACAAGTGAAAACAAATATTAATTTATTGAAAAAAATTTTTTTTCAAGCCAATACTAATTGTAATAACTAATAAAGTACCGAGACAATTATAATTAAGTTTCTTCTTTTTCTTTTAGTTTCATTCCCCTTTACCGGGCCGAAATGTAACAACCTGATTAACTATGGTGTGCCCCCCTCCAATTGACATGGCTTGCTCCCCCTCCCTCCCCCCAGTTTTGATTTGGATATGACCTAAAAATATGTCTTGGATGAGCATGGGCTTCAGTTTTCGCGATGTGGTTTGATTGGCGAAGTTGTTAGTCGCTGCACATTTTACTGATGGTAGATTGGAGTAGAATTTTGTAAACGATTTTTTTTACTTTTAGGCAAAAAAAATATTATTACTATTTTTTTAGTTTAAAAAATTATAGGCAATTAATAATGCAAATTATTACTGCGCTGATCCGTAAAACCAGTTCGGTAAAATTCTTATTGTTGTACATAGTAAAAATTGTTAAATTAAGCTAAAACTAGACTTCATGGGGGTTTACTTTTGGTAGTTAATAAGATGAATGCGAAAGACTTACATCTGACTCCGAACGAGAAAAATCGTATGTTTCAAAAAATATCAAAAATTAAAAAAAAAACACCAAGGTATTGTTTTTGTTTATTAAAATAAGGTTGAATAAAAAAAAATTAATCACTAACAAATGGATAACCGACAGTTGCTTCACTACTGCAACAGTTACTGATGTTTATCATGCTTGACCGTATACAGTAAATGTTATCATTACGATAACTGTCATACAGTTTATACCATGGCAGTTGCTGCGACAGTAGATGTGAAGTGGTAACACGTAAGGGGACATTAATGTGACAGTTTCTGAACTGCCCTAACACGTCACCTACCATGCTAAAACTAGTAAAAGAGTAATGTCACGAAAATATTAATATACTGTAACTTGTACTCTCTGCTATTTTTTTTACAATTAACAACTGTTGGTAAAAATACATCATGATTTTCTTCTTATATTAAAATTTCAGTCATTTTAAAAACGTAGCAATTTACCGAAACGAAATTATCAGATTTTTAAGAAAATCAGATAAAAGACATGGCGAAATTTCCAATAGTTCTGAAAATTTCACATTATCATTGGGTCTATGTTGTAATTTACTATTCAGTAAATAAATATTAATACGAAAATACAATGAATGATAGAATAATTGAAATGCATCTCTTTAAAGCGGAAAATTTAAGAATGAAACTCGGAATTGACTGTGGTAATATGACGTTGGTGCAGTGCGCATGCCAAGCCCATCCCACCTCAGTCCTCTCTCAGCAACGATTTTACAAATAAATTTCCCATCTTCTCTGCTAACTGATAACTTGGAAATTAATTGAATAAAATTCTTTATCATATCTCTCATTAATAATGAAAATCTCTCAATAAAAATATTAGTGTTTCTTTAAAAAGAATTCTTAAATTGCCTCGAGCCTACAAAAACCAGTCCAATGCACTTCATTTCTGTCAAATCTGCTACCTGCAGTACAAGAGCCCAAGAGAAGAGTCAGTTATTTCACCACAATTTTTTATTTATTTAATGAAAACTGTGCATAATTACTAGTCAAAATTGATGATTCTGTCAAGTATAGTTAGAGGGGGTGGCTGTTTTAAAACGTAAAAAATTTTTTTTTATTCAGGGCTATCATTAAAACTACCCACAACATTAGAAAACCTAATAGAGCGTCATTTAAAGTAAAGTTAATCCGTCAAAATATGAGGTCTGACTTTTTTTTTTAATATTTATTTATTGCTATTTAAAACTGTACATTATAATACATTTAGTAAATCTGATCTAAGTTAAACTGGAGTGTTACAGGCGTGTAGAGAAACTACCTATTGGTAGTACTCTAATGACATTTTACATTAGCTGATCTCGTGGCCATCTTCTTTTCAGGCGCCTCGGAGGATTGTCAAGAATGTAAGAGGATGCAAGATTAGAAACTAGGGGGTTTGAGTGGTTAGAGAGTTTATAAAGGAAGGAGTGATATCTGGTTCGGGCTAGATCGGTTACATAGGGAACATTAAGGTCTTTATGTATGATTTTATTTGTGATAAAGTAAGGAGCATTAAGGATTTTACGAAGGATTTTTGATTGTAAGGATTGAACACGAGAGGAATTCGAAGGTTTAGTGGAGCCCCAAAGCTCAACTCCATATGTCCAGATTGGCCTTATTACAGTCATGTAGATCTGTCTTTTGTAATGTGTTAGAAGTTTAGACCGTTTGTCTAGTAAGTGCTGTAATAGTCGAAATCGACGTGCAGTTTCCTGTCTTTTCAGTCTGGTGTGAGGATTCCAGGTTAATCGTTTGTCCAAATGTAGTCCAAGGTAGCAGATATGTTCGACAGGGGTAAGAGTAACATCATTAAATGAAACTGTAGGGCAGTCATTCATAAAAAAAAAATAAATAAACTGAAGTAATTAGTGAATATTTTTAATCTCTGATCTCCAATAAAACATCGAATTACTACTGAATCAACCCAATTCGTCCACAATCATTAGTGAATCTTCATGTAATATGATGTAAAATACTTAGTTATATGTGAAAACCTTATAGTAACGTATGATGCATCTGTTCTAAAATAGACTCCTATTCTTTCAACAAACCCACACAAGCCTTTCTGAACTCAGCTCGATCGATTTCCGATAGCCATCTAAGGCGTCTAAAAGGAAGATGGAACTTCTAAGACTAAACTTTAATTGGAATCTCTTTGGAATAGTACACTTACTAAGATATCATCCGATGCATAATACTCTATCAAATCAACATATATAATTTATAAGCTATATTCTGTAGTAATAGTATATATAACTAAGTATATTTCTCACCAATACAAGCTTTAGAAAGTATAGTATTTGGCTTACTTTTACGATTCGCAGTTTACAACGAAGTCTCAAGACGAAAACAATTAATTTTTGGCCACTGGTCTACCTGTCCGTCCACAGAAATAACATCATATAATAACTCTTGCAATTAACTCTTGCACATATATATTTTTGTACTGTTACGTCCAACAATACTTCTTATACAATATGTTCTTAATCGTTTCTTTGTAAAAAGTATTTGCAAAACATCTTGGCGCCCAAAACGGCCCTAATGATTTTTATAAAACTTCTTCCTACAAATTATTATATTTAGTATTCCTAAGTACATAAATATAAAAACATTCGGATTCGAATCCGGGATGCAGAAATAGTAGTTATAGGGTTATGGGTGGCCAATGTATTTTTTTATGTAACTTATAATATGTATATCACATATAAAATCCGAAACTATTATACAATGCTAGTTTAATCTGTAAGTCAAATCTGAAGGTAGCCTTGAACTAAAAATAAAATATAACATCTATTTAATAAGTGAGTAAAAGTTATATTATTTATATACTGCACAGATTTTTACATATTCAGATGAAAACATTACTTACTATTATTATTGAGTCCTTCCTGTTTACGACATTGTGCCTACACTCCTTGTGCAATGAATGCACTGAATCAATAGCACCGTCCCATTCCAGAAGCTAACTGCGCAAAAGTTACTCGTAATTCCAATCGCAGCGCATACGTAACTAGTATTTTTTATTATTTTTATCTCTATAGTAACTGATGCAATGTTTACTCCTTTAAGTTCTTGTCCCAGTGGAGTAACATAAGACATAATGATCACATTTGCATTTCACATATTACAATAAGGTCGCACCATAAGGAATTGTATTAAGTTACAATTTAAGATGCAGTGAGTTGAACCAAGACACACTTTGGATATATCGGATTACATAGCGTTTGGAGTTTGTGGGTCGCTTGAAGTGAAGTTTTAAAAAAATAAAAAAACAATAACATTTCATAACATATTCACTGTCTTTTTAATCTTTTTTCCTGTTTCTATAACGTTTCATATACTGTGATTTCTCTAAAATGCATGGAACAAGACTCTGTTTCTAGTATAAAGGTCCTTTTGATGTAAGCTGTGTTGTCATTAGTCTGTATTAGTTAGATCTTGTTTTCTCTCCTCTTTATGACGCCTCACCTGGCGAAATGTTTGATTGGTTTGTTATATACTGCTTTTCGATACGTGAGATTTTGCATTCTTCCAATGGCATCACAACAATTTTTTTTTTTTCACCTTTCAGAGTTTTTGCTCTGATACATTTTCTTCACCATCAGATCCCTTTAAAAATACTATCAGATCACATTTACTCTTCATCGTAAACCTCCACTCTACTGCCCTACTGTATCTTTTATTAATATCCCACTAAAACCTGTTAACCAGATTTGATTTTATTTTCATTGACATTTACAACTGTACACGATAAAACATCTAGTAAATTCGATGTAAGATCATAATGACATGATACAGGCATGAAGAAAAACTACATATTGGTAGCATTCTAACAATATTCTATATTAGAAGGTCTCGAGGCCATCTTCTTTTCAGGCACCCCGGAGGATTGTCAGGAATAAAACAGGAATCTAGAAGGGGTAGAAACTGGTGGATGGCTAGGGAGTTTATAATGGAAGGATTGATGCCTGTTTTGGGCTAGATCGGTTACATATAGAAAATTAAAATCTTTATACATAATTTTTTATATTGCAAAGTAAGGAGCATTGAGGATTTTTGAAGGAATTTGATACTTAGTACTGCATCTTAACAAGAAACATACTTGGAATCCCTATATTAGACTGAAACGACAAGAAACTGTTCGTAGATTCTTGTTTTCCAAACACAGGTTTGGCCTGATTTAATTATATCTTCTGTTATTCCAACATCTTTACCCACCTAAACTATTTAATTCTCGATCTCTCATTCTTAACAATGCCTGATAATCGTCGGAGGCGTCTGAAAAGATGATAGTCCCAGGATCTTATAATGTAAAGCAATGATTGAAATACCACCATTGCGTGGTTCCTCCCCCAGATTATCATGTATTCTGAAACATTTATAACATTTACTTATTGTTTTTTTTTCAAATAATAAATTAAATTTAAAACAACATTAAAATAATATTTTTGTTTTATAATAAAATATTAAACATCAATATTAATTTTATGAGAACGATTAGCTATAATTTTAGAAACTCGTAATCTGTATTAGTAGTACATAACTAAACCTGAAAATAATTTTTCCGTTTGCTACTGGACGGATCGAAGAGGATACTGAACACGCAGAGCCAGTAGTAGTGACTCAGATAGTAACTGTCATGACAACCTTCTCTACATAATTACTGTCGGCCTTGGCACTGAACTGATTACTGTCTTCTACTACTTTCCTTCAGCCGTGTCAGATATTCAGTCATTTAAGCATTGTATTAAAAGGTTTTTAATAAATGAAAGTTTGTGATGTATGCCTTGCACCAGATTTTTCTTATAATTATATTAAGGTACGAATAGATAATCATTATTTTGAAAAGTTAGAGGTTTGGATGGGTCTAAAAAAATAGGATTCTGTATCACCCATCTTGTTTAATCAAGCACTAAAATATATTACTAAAAATGTGATGCGTACCAAAAAGGGTTTTACTTTAGGTGCTAAAAACCGGTGCTTGGGTATGCTGATGATTTTACTTTATTTGATGAGGACGAGGAAAATACAGAAGTAAATTCAAATACGTTCATAAACTCTAGTAAGGCACTTGGTTTCGAAATGAAAACGGATAAAAAAAATATATGGTTAGCTGTTGAAAAAGTAGAAATTTCGGTTACATAGATATAGGAGGAAATTCATTTGAACAGGTAGATTGGTTCAAGTATTTAAGTTCTACGGTAGATAGAGAGAAATACTTTATTCATGTATGCTGCCCAAATACATCAGGTTGCTACATACACAGCATACTTATCAATCCGTAATCGGACATATATAAATTACATATAATTACATGGTATAATAAAATAATAAAAAACAGTTTCTTTTGCCCTACAGTTTCCTTTTATAATCAATTTCAGTTTATACGCCAGATACAAATATTTCAATTCATTCCTTTTTTTTTTTCTTTCCCTTTTCTGTTCCTTCAATTTCACCATTTCACAATTCTTAATTCACCCGATTAACAAATTCACTCTCCCGAATTCACACTTCTAGATCCTCTCCTGTGAACAAATTCACTATTAGACGGCAATGTGAGATCAGACCATTAATAATAGTGACAGCAGTAGATCAGTTTACCAAAAACAAACAAACAAATACATTCTACGAGAACAAGACTAACACATGGATTCAAAGGAAAAAATAATAAAACGCCGGTTACAAGAAACACTTAAATGGATAAATAAGTTTTTAAAAAAATAAATAAATAATAGTACTAATAAAATAAAATAAAATAATTTAATGAATAAATACGTTAAAACACACAAATCGATAGGTCCACAAATTCAAATAAATAAAAAAAAAGGAATTGATAAGGAAATGAAAACGATATTAAAGGCGGAAAATGCTTGTTATTTTTCAATTTGAAATTTCTTAGCCTTATGTCCAGAATCTTGAAAGTTAAGACTTACAAAACTATTATCTTTCTCTCTGTTCATGGATGCAAAACATAGCCTCTTACGCTAAACGAAGAACAACGTTTTAAGGTTTTTGAGAAAAAAAAATTACGTAAAATATTTGGAACCAAAATGTATGAATTAAGGGTAGAATTTAGAAGGCTACACAGCGCTGGATTGAGGGAACTGCATCCGGTAAATATAACTCAGGTTATAGCATTGCGGAGAATAAGATGGGCGTGTAAGGTTTTGGGACTTGGTAACGAACGGATCCCTAAAAATAATAATAATCACTGAACTGACGGGTAAACGCCCAAGGGGTAAACCGAAACGTAGATTTGGATTTGGAGGGATTTGAAGCGTCACTGGACAGATTTCTGTAGATAACTTTGGGTATCAAACCTTCGGGTTTGCAAAGCCTTTTTTATTATTATATTTCGAGAAATTATCGATGTTGAATTATTTCCATCTTGAGTTGAAATGCCATTATAGGTATGTCGTGACCGTAGGGGGACTTGGGCACTGATATGAGGCGGATAGATGAGGTTTTGCGCTCCCTCTTCTTCAAAGATCACAATCATAACGGCTTTGTTAATAGTTGGGTCCCCTTGCGATAATCTGGACAGATCGGATGACCTCTCCATTCCCTTGGAACGTCTTCGTCATCTAAAGCCTTGATATGATTTTTTTCTTATCGTGTTTATATATATATATATATATATATTGTAATATTGGACGTTTCAGGGATATCGTGTCCCTCCCTCTTTAGTATAACATAGTTCACAGTTGGTTTTAAAAATAGTATATTTTCATTAAATTTTAAAACCATCAGTTCTTTATATTATGCAGTATATATATTATAATATATAAATTATGTAATGCTGAGGAGGACATAGTATCTCCACAACGTCCATGAATATAATAATTTGTTTTCTTGTTTTTTATTTTATTTTTTTTATTACCAGATCGCCCTTAAGTTAGCCATACAGGGTTATATGCAATGTAATTACCATTTAAAATTATAAAGATCAATTGTAAAAAAAAAAATATTAATCCAGGGAAAATAAAAAAAGAAAACTAACGATATTTAAGAATTATTAAACAAAAAAAATACTTACACTGAAAAAATAATTAGAGAAAAAGAAAGATAAGAAGAAAAAGGCAAGAAAAAATAAAATAATAAAAATTATAAAAAAAGAGCTTATAAAAGGAAAAGGATGCATGGGCGTACCCAGCCGGAGCTGCTTCCCCCTACAAGTGAAAACAAATATTAATTTATTGAAAAAAATTTTTTTTCAAGCCAATACTAATTGTAATAACTAATAAAGTACCGAGACAATTATAATTAAGTTTCTTCTTTTTCTTTTAGTTTCATTCCCCTTTACCGGGCCGAAATGTAACAACCTGATTAACTATGGTGTGCCCCCCTCCAATTGACATGGCTTGCTCCCCCTCCCTCCCCCCAGTTTTGATTTGGATATGACCTAAAAATATGTCTTGGATGAGCATGGGCTTCAGTTTTCGCGATGTGGTTTGATTGGCGAAGTTGTTAGTCGCTGCACATTTTACTGATGGTAGATTGGAGTAGAATTTTGTAAACGATTTTTTTTACTTTTAGGCAAAAAAAATATTATTACTATTTTTTTAGTTTAAAAAATTATAGGCAATTAATAATGCAAATTATTACTGCGCTGATCCGTAAAACCAGTTCGGTAAAATTCTTATTGTTGTACATAGTAAAAATTGTTAAATTAAGCTAAAACTAGACTTCATGGGGGTTTACTTTTGGTAGTTAATAAGATGAATGCGAAAGACTTACATCTGACTCCGAACGAGAAAAATCGTATGTTTCAAAAAATATCAAAAATTAAAAAAAAAACACCAAGGTATTGTTTTTGTTTATTAAAATAAGGTTGAATAAAAAAAAATTAATCACTAACAAATGGATAACCGACAGTTGCTTCACTACTGCAACAGTTACTGATGTTTATCATGCTTGACCGTATACAGTAAATGTTATCATTACGATAACTGTCATACAGTTTATACCATGGCAGTTGCTGCGACAGTAGATGTGAAGTGGTAACACGTAAGGGGACATTAATGTGACAGTTTCTGAACTGCCCTAACACGTCACCTACCATGCTAAAACTAGTAAAAGAGTAATGTCACGAAAATATTAATATACTGTAACTTGTACTCTCTGCTATTTTTTTTACAATTAACAACTGTTGGTAAAAATACATCATGATTTTCTTCTTATATTAAAATTTCAGTCATTTTAAAAACGTAGCAATTTACCGAAACGAAATTATCAGATTTTTAAGAAAATCAGATAAAAGACATGGCGAAATTTCCAATAGTTCTGAAAATTTCACATTATCATTGGGTCTATGTTGTAATTTACTATTCAGTAAATAAATATTAATACGAAAATACAATGAATGATAGAATAATTGAAATGCATCTCTTTAAAGCGGAAAATTTAAGAATGAAACTCGGAATTGACTGTGGTAATATGACGTTGGTGCAGTGCGCATGCCAAGCCCATCCCACCTCAGTCCTCTCTCAGCAACGATTTTACAAATAAATTTCCCATCTTCTCTGCTAACTGATAACTTGGAAATTAATTGAATAAAATTCTTTATCATATCTCTCATTAATAATGAAAATCTCTCAATAAAAATATTAGTGTTTCTTTAAAAAGAATTCTTAAATTGCCTCGAGCCTACAAAAACCAGTCCAATGCACTTCATTTCTGTCAAATCTGCTACCTGCAGTACAAGAGCCCAAGAGAAGAGTCAGTTATTTCACCACAATTTTTTATTTATTTAATGAAAACTGTGCATAATTACTAGTCAAAATTGATGATTCTGTCAAGTATAGTTAGAGGGGGTGGCTGTTTTAAAACGTAAAAAATTTTTTTTTATTCAGGGCTATCATTAAAACTACCCACAACATTAGAAAACCTAATAGAGCGTCATTTAAAGTAAAGTTAATCCGTCAAAATATGAGGTCTGACTTTTTTTTTTAATATTTATTTATTGCTATTTAAAACTGTACATTATAATACATTTAGTAAATCTGATCTAAGTTAAACTGGAGTGTTACAGGCGTGTAGAGAAACTACCTATTGGTAGTACTCTAATGACATTTTACATTAGCTGATCTCGTGGCCATCTTCTTTTCAGGCGCCTCGGAGGATTGTCAAGAATGGAAGAGGATGCAAGATTAGAAACTAGGGGGTTTGAGTGGTTAGAGAGTTTATAAAGGAAGGAGTGATATCTGGTTCGGGCTAGATCGGTTACATAGGGAACATTAAGGTCTTTATGTATGATTTTATTTGTGATAAAGTAAGGAGCATTAAGGATTTTACGAAGGATTTTTGATTGTAAGGATTGAACACGAGAGGAATTCGAAGGTTTAGTGGAGCCCCAAAGCTCAACTCCATATGTCCAGATTGGCCTTATTACAGTCATGTAGATCTGTCTTTTGTAATGTGTTAGAAGTTTAGACCGTTTGTCTAGTAAGTGCTGTAATAGTCGAAATCGACGTGCAGTTT
>NW_027109179.1:115956-117519 GCF_000696795.3 Halyomorpha halys
TAGAAAGGCAAATGCAGTTTACTAACAGAAATGTAACACTATAGTAAGGAATAGAGAAGTAGGCAAAGATATATATATATATATATATATATATATATATATATATAATAATAATAAAAATAAAGTAGTAGCGAACCTGAACGGTTTCGAAAACTTCACATGACAGTAAATTTAATCAATCAGACCTTAAAACATAATCTTCCTATCTACGTTTCGACTGATCCCTAGCACGCTTGTTCGTCACCTATTCCTAGTGACAGATCTCTTTGAGAGGAATAAGTGGGCTATTTTAAAGAATAATCTGGAACGGGAAGTCATGGATTAACAACGAAAGTAAATATCATTTGGTGAGATTTTATGGAATTTATTTTAGTCCTCCACTTTTCATATCATTCTTCTAGGATGGTGATTTGAAATGGAGGGTTTAGGATAAAATGGAAGGGTCATTATTAACTTATAATATGTTTCATTGGCATACAGGATAGTATTACGATGGTTTGGGTTGTCAGCGGTAAAATCTGTATAGAGCATAGGACCAAGGATACTACCCTGAGGTACACCAGCAGACTGAGGAAATAGCGATGAATAAGTGCTATTGTGATTTACTTGAAATAATTTGTCGGAGAGATAAGAGCAAATAATGAAGAAGTGTGTAGGCGGTAGGAATTTATGGATCATGTATAGCAGTACCGGGTTCCAGAATCAATTAAAAGGTTAAATTTATACTTTAAATAAATGTTTGTGCCAGAAAATACAAAACAGTTTTTTAATTTGTTTATTACATAACCAGACCTTTCATGATTTATCAATTAAAATCTCTTAATCGAACAACAGTGAAGAAACAACTGATTTATAATAAATAAAATTTCATTACTTTTATTATTAATGTGAATAAAATTTGATATTTGATGACATATAACCGGTTCCTTCTACCGGTTATGGTTGCGCATGGACCGGTAGAATATTTGGAGCAACTTGTTATGAAAGGAGACGATGGTTCCCCTAACCCTAACTGTAAGGGCAGGTTAGGGATTGCAGGGGGACCCGGGTCGATGGGGCAGCCCACTGAATGCATGCGTTCTCCTATCGATCCTCTGTCTCCTACAACTCTCCCTTCATGATCAAGGTCAGTTTTACTAACCAAACCGATAGTCAGTCTTCCTGTTTTGTTAGGCGAGAGAAGATAGTATATGGAAGAAAACATTTTTCCTGAAATCAGAGATATGATATAGATATGTACAAATCTGTTGGAAAGCGAGATTTTATAAGAATCAATATCAAACATAGAAAGTAAAAGAAGGTAATATGGAGTGTGGTGCTTTTAATAATTTTTAAATTGTGAAGAAGTTAGTCAGGGGTGTGATCAAAGAAAACAAAAAATAGTTACAAATATTTATTTGGCGATGTTTGACCACAGTTCGCAGAGCTTCGTCAGGGTTAAATAGATATGAAGACAACTAAAAATATTTTTACACAGTAAGATAATCAGATACAAAAAAGTATATTTGATTTTTTTTTTCTAATAGTCTTATCATTTATCATCTATTTCATATTATAAATACT
>NW_027109179.1:117629-125049 GCF_000696795.3 Halyomorpha halys
TTTTCTTTTAATTTCTATTTGCATAATTTTAAGCCTACCTTAATTTACCTTTATGTATCTTATTATTCTGCTAGGTCTAAATATTTTTAGTTGTTTTTATATATTTTTTGCTCTGATGAAGCTCTACAAAGTGGGGTGAAACGTCGGCAAATAAATAGTTGTTAACTAATAGTGTTTTCTTTTGACCGCACTATCTTCTGCATAACTTGAAATAATACAGTCAATTATTTAATATATAATTAACAAGAAAAATTAAACATTTAGAAGAGGTTTCTTGATTTTTCAATTCGTTTCGTCCCACTTTGTAGAGCTTGACTGTTTCGAAATATCTCAACTGGAACAGCCTTGATGAAGCTCTACAAAGTGGGACGAAACGTCGGCAAATAAATTGTTTAATTGCTAACTTTTTTTTTTCTTTTGACCATTCCATCCACCATCTTTGAATTTTAGTTTCATTTTTTTCTATTTAAACTCTGTGCTGTAGAAGCTCTAAGTATATGCAGTTATATCAGAAATATCTAAATCTCTTTAAAAAAGCATTGAAATGTTTGAAGTCCCATAACTTGCATGTGTATTAATTTTGTTGTAGTTTAAATACAAAAACTGGAAGAAGATAGTTGACCGTATGAAGTAGATTGAAGGAAGATAGACCGGGTAGCGGTCAATAACGGCAACAAATTAGTATAAGAAAACTAATTATTGTTAACTAAGGTTTCGGCCCACTTCGTCAGGGCTGTCTGATGGCAGTACAAACGAGCCCTGCAAAGTGGGCCAAAACCTTAGTTAACAATGAATAGTTTTCTATTACAAATTTGGTACCTCTATCGACCGCCAGATAGTCCGGGATCCTTCTCCGATGAAAACAAAAGTATTTCGAATTCGCGTTTTCGACTGAAATACATGTTTTGAGCTTTCCTGGGTCCAAAATACCTTTAATTTTGTTCATTTGAAAAATATTAAAATAATAGTTGATAGAATATTTATATATTAAGAATATACATTTAAAGATAAAATATGAAAGAACTTTATGAATAAATAAATGAGAACAGGAAAAATAGAAATGTCTGATTCAAACGGAAAAGCAGAGATCTTTCCCGACTGTAAGAACATGTTTACGACTTCGTTTAATTTTTTTTTTAATTAAAAAATTTTCATAATGTTCACCTCATTTGTCCATTTTTTAAAAAAATAGAAAAATAGCGATAATTTGAACACAAGCCCACCAATCTACTAAAAAATTGGGGTCCTAAGTTAAAGATATTTATTTAAGCGTACACAAGAAAATATTTGATAATACTAAATTCATAAACAATTGATATATACTACTAACTGCGAAGAACGAATAACTGTTTTTACTATTTACGATGCGTCTAAGTATCATATTACTCGTAAACAAGTAAACAAATATATCACTAAATGAAATCATAAATATACTCCTATGGTGTAACTAATGAATAAATTTCCACTTATTATTTCAAAGTTTACATTTCCACGGATAATTGACATCCTTCGTCATAAGTTATAAATTTTCCCTTACTACTGTTGAAAAGTTATCTAATTTATGGGCAATCATGCTATGTACATCGTTAATAAATTATTCCTTAAAAGCATTCCAACTCCTTTTAGGAATTAGAGTTTTAGAAATTGTATCTATTAATTGCCTCATGGAGTCATATATTAACGAATTGGTAAGATTTCAAAATAAGAAAATCAAATCCTGATTTTTTTTTTTTCTGTGTGAACTGACAAATTCTAATTATTTAATACTTACTAGAACTTGAGTAAAATTTATTAAAAAATATAAGAGGTTTCAAAACTTCGACAGCAGTAAGTCGGTAATTTACAACATTTAGGTACAGTACATCTAGTACAAGAACAGGGGAGATATTTTTTTAGTTTATGTTATTTTTTTTTAAATTTAAGTAAGTATGATGAAATTCTACTCCTGCTAATATAAGTGTAAAAAAAACCCTTTATAGTAGCTTTAATTTGAGTGCTAGTAGACATTTGTACGTCTAGTGGTTTTAGAGATATGGATTTCTAAAAATAAATTCACTAACTACTGATTTTTCAGTACATTTTTTATGAAATGTTGATTTTAAAAAATCTATATCTCGAAAACTGTTGAACTTAAATAGCTCTATCGGGGTTCATATTTTCACAAATGTACTCTTCTTTCTATTAAATGTTTTTGATAATTTTAAAGATATAAAGCTCCGAAAGGAAAATTATTATTTTTTTTTTTTTTTACGTTTTGAAACAGCCACCGTTTTGTATTCCCCTACCTATACTTTGCAGAACCAGTAATAATATATAGTTTTCATTAAAGTAATAAAAAAATTGGGGTGAAACAACTTCCTTTTTTCTCCTCTTGGGCGCTTTTACTAATCCATGGAAGACATAAACCCAAAGCTGCAAATGACACGAAGTAATACGTATATCTATTTATGTTGTTACATCCTATTTTTAAGGGTAAGGGTTGTCACACCGATATTGAAAATTTGGACATCGCATGCATCAATTTTATTTAAGACTGGTTATTATTGATGAAATAAAATAAATTGTATCTAATTGAAGTCTCAAACCACTCTTCATATCACTAAATGTCCAACGTTTTGGGGCATCCTCAAGGAAAATCTATCACAAAACAGCTTTTATTTTATATTCATTTTTAACAAACATTATTATTAATAAAATAGCATACCTTAAATACCAATTTGAACTCACATAGAATATTTAAAAAACTTTTTGCAGTCTATTTTGCCCAGGTCATCAATTTTAGTCATAATTTTTCTATGAGATAATATAACATTTGGGAGTCATTTTAATTTATTAATAAGCCATTGTGATCATTTGCTTATGTTTAATTACATTTAACGTCAATTTAACACTATTATGGTTTGTTATCACAACAATATTTGTAACCTTCCTTATACCCATGTCAGACATATAATTTATTTATTTCAAACTGTATTTTGTTAAAATTATTATTTTTTTATTATTAGAATTCGCATCAAAGTTAATTATAAATATTAACATATATAGTGTTTTGAGACTTAAATTGGATACAATTTATTTTATTTTAAAAAAATATATAAATTAAATTGGAACTAAGGGGTGTCTCTACTTTATATTTAAGTGAAGTTATCCATATTGAAGAAACGAAATGTGTTGAAAGAGAAACAATCGAGATACAAAATTTGAAATTGTAATCACAACTTGTTCATTATTACAACTTATTGGACGAATAATAGTAGCCTATCTCCTCAAACTGGTTAGGGATTACAAAGCTTGTTCGAGTTGCCTTCAGGCTACGCTTTGATCAAGGCGAGATAAGACACAACTAATCAGGAATAATATTTTTATTGCGAAATCATGCTCGAAAAAATATAATCATAAATTCTGCCATGGCAATTAATATTTTTAATACCTTTCAAAAAGCCAAGGTCGTAAAAGTATGAAATCCTAACCGGTTTTAAGTCGAAAAGGCCAAAATTCTCCTTACGTAACTTATTGTAATACTTCGAGAAAAATAGTATAATTAACAGTATATTATGTTGTTTTTTTCAACTATACTATGTCGAATTTCTTTGTTTCCAAAGCGAAACATGAGATGTGGCAATAATATTGTTTCGTTTCCTTGTCAGATTGTTGAAATTCCTTGTATTGTATTGCATGTGTCGCCTGACATGTTGCTCTAAATCTGACGTGCATGCAGTGTATAATTTTCGTCACGTATGTGATTGTAACATTAAATTTAATTTCTTTTTAATTAAATAATTTTATTACTGAACTAGGAAGATATAATCTATCATGATTTTGAATATTGTACTTGTTAATTTATTTAATTATTACTTCTAAGAAGTAATCCATGCACAGTACTAAATAATTCATACAAAATCAAGAGACCTCTTGTGAATGTCTGATTTTTCTTTTTATTTATGTATATAAATGATTTACCGTATTATTTCAAATTATACCTCGTAAGCTTTTGGCTTATATTTTGAAAATTGTTGCGTTTAGTGAAATGTGTTCTCTACGAAATTTAATTATGTTAAATATTCTTATCACAGAAGTGATCATGAAATGAAATGAAAAAATAACTTTATTCTGGGGTTCATATAGTGAGATTTTTATCTGGCGAGCGTTTACAAATTTTCAGATAGTAGAATGAAATTACATTGGTATATTGGCTTTACTACTGTTTATAATGTTAATCAATAACTGCCTATTTATTTGATTACAAAGATGTGGAGGTTTGGTTATGCAATAAATGAAGAAATAGGTGTTTTTTAAAGGAGAGAATGGATGAGGACTGGCGAGTGGAGATGGGAAGAGAATTCCAGAGGGAGGTTGCACGTATGACGAAGGATTTGGTAAAGAAGGAGGTTCTATAGGAGGGCATATATAAATCATTCGGATGGGATCTGGTGTTTAATGAGTGGATGGATGAACGAAGAGAGAGGAGATCTATGATATAGGTAGGTTTTTTGATGTTAAGAACTTGGAATAGAAAAACACCAAGGAGGTATTGCCTTCGGGAGGTTGGATAGAGCCACTTCAACTCGGAATACTAGCGGGAGACTTGAGAGTGCCTAGGGAACCCAAAGATAAATCTTACAAAACAATTCATGAGTCTCTTCAGTCTCAACTCTAGTCCTGCAGATAGCCCTCCATACACCAAGGATCCGTAGTCGAAGTAATCATATAACCTTTGTTACTAAATCATGTAGTTTCTGAGATGTAAGAACACGCTAGTTGAAATCATTAATTTATTCAATATTCGATAAATAACAAATATTAAAAAGATAACTATGCTAAAGATGGTGGATGGTGCGGTCAAAAGAAATAGTTACAACTATTTATTTGCCGACGTTTCGCCCCACTTTGTAAATGTGATCAGATATAAAAACAACTAAAAATATTTTGATAGCAGAATAATAAGATAAATAAAAGTAAATTAAGATATAATTAAAATTATGTAAATAGAAATGAAAAGCAAATTATATATAAATAAAAAAAAACAAAACAAGAAATAATGTTGATATAATATGAAACAGGTGATAAGATGGAATGAACATAATGATAAGAACATAAGAAAAAAAATTACGCAAATTATTAAGTTAAAAAAAAATCACATTTTCTGTTTTAGTGATTTTAGGATAATGAGATACTATCCTACTATGTAAAAATATTATTGGTTATTTTATATTTTTTTAGCCCTGATGAAGCTCTGCAAACTGGGGCGAAACGTCGGCAAATAAATAGTTGTAACTATTTTTTCTTTTCTTTTGACCTCACCATCATAATGGTTTTTTGACATCACCAGCATAATTATCTTTTTAAGGTTTGTTACTTTCCTAATTTTAAATAAATTAATGATTTCAACTAGTGTGTTGTTACATCTCAGAAGATTTAGAGACAAACGTTATATGATCAACTATGTGGAAAATTTAACGTAATTTAATTTCGTAGAGAACACATTTTATAAAACGTAATAATTTTCGAAATATTGAACCTGAAAGCTTACAAGGCTTATTTTAAAATATTGAACACTCCCTTCTTCTCGAACCCGACGTGTAAACACATGGAACTTTTAGGCTGTAATGTAATGTACAGAGTACACTAAACCATATAAAAAATACCTCAGTCTTATTACTTACACTTACCTGTGTGTGGAATATATAGTAAGGGAACGCATTGTGATAGTACAATAATTCGAAACAAATAACGTTTTTAGTTTGAGTCCAAATAACCATGTTTCCCGAATGTTCTATGTCTCCGGGTGTGTGTGTGTGTGTGTGTGTGAACAAGTTAGCTCGAAAACGAAAAATCACATATTTAAGGTGGGTATATGCCTGGGATGTGACAAGGACCTTTTCGATAACATCGACTGATCGGAAGTGCCACTTATAGAATTCATTTTTCACACTTTACCGATTTTCCCGAAAACGGCTGGAACGATTTTGATAAAACTAAGCATGTCTACGAAAGATTAAACTGCCTTTAATATCTGCTAGGTTTATAATTGTTGAAATAGTCTCACGGAGTTTAAAATGACGTATTCTTAAAAAAATTCCTCTAAAGTTACTTTAATTTTGTTCACTTGAAAAAAAAAATATATTTCTCATCGTTTGCAATAATAAACAATAGGTAAATATGAAATATTAAATAATTTTATGAACAATTAAAGGAAAAAAATAGATATATCCCATTTTTCAGGAATAGGAATTCATTTGTTAATCTGTTGTATTGTTGAAAGTAAAAAAAAAATTAGTTTTATTTCCACTTTGAGATCCTAAGATAAGAATAGTTGTAACAAAAGAATAATTTTTATTTTTTCAAATCACAAAAATAACTTCATCGCGAGTCCATCAATCAATCAATCAATGCGTTTCATATAAAAACCATGCAATTTAATTTTTTTTTAATAATCATTCAAATAATAGTTTCGACTATTAATAATTTAGTCCAAACATTTTAAAATTATCTTGGGTTGTTTTGGAATGCAACGACTAAAAAATACAACGTGTAAACTTATAAATAATATTTGTCAGTATAAAACCTTTAGATCAATATAAATTGAATTATGAAAAGTGTAGCGAAGTTAATCGATTTATCGAGGAGAGCTCGATTCAAAACATGAACAGCTATAAAGTAGAGAGGATTTGATGGGACTGCCCCAGCGCTGGAGGCTCCAGCCCGGATCGCGAGGTGCACTATCGATTGTACAGTAGGCCTAGCAGAACTCAAGGCCGCCCTGTTTGCTATACTACTGTCTTCACTATGCAGTCTCCATTCACTATATAAACACTTCGGTATATATCAGGAGTTTCCTATGAAAAGTCGATTTAAAGATGGTTATGAAGGAAATTTTTATTAGAACATCTGTAGTATTACCTCAAATCTGCCTTTGAATCGGTTCCAGGAGATGAAATATGGGAATCTCTCAGAGCGAAGAACGTTCCAAGAAACCTGACTGAGAGATTGAACCTATATATCGAGAGCCCAAAGGAATAGCCAGGATGAACGGGTAAGAATACAAAGACAAGGAGACAGCCTAAGCCCTTTGCCGTTCTCGTTGTTCATGGATGAATTGGCATCCATTTGTTAGAGAAGAACGGACAGGACATTCCTGGAACAAAGGAATCTTAATCTTGTAGTGATACATCTCATCTACCCCGTCGACGTGGTATTTATTACGGACTAAGTGGAAAAGTTGCAACTGGCAATAATGGAATGGTGTGAAGAGCTCCAACGAAAAAGGATAGTTATAAATACGAATAAAAGTAAGATTCTACAAGTTCGAAGAAAAAAGGAAGATGATGTGTAATGGAGAAGAATTAGAAGTAGTAACAGACTTCACATACCTGGGTACAATGACAGACGGAGGCGGGAAAATAGACGCAGAAACAGGGCT
>NW_027109179.1:131999-139144 GCF_000696795.3 Halyomorpha halys
ATATATATATATATATATATATATATCTTCCATGCTCTCTTCATAAAAAATAAAAATCGAATACAATACAAAATTCAAATCAGACAAATATTATATAATTTACATGATATATAACAACATACAGTATTATAGCGAAGATATGGCATATTGAAGTTTGTAACAATTGTTAAAAATATTTTGCTCTGTTTTTCATGGAAACACGTTATCTTTTTACTTAATTTTTCGAATAATTGTACTTTGGGTATTCTAGATTATATTTCAAAGGGTAATTGAATTTTTATGGAATTACACAATTTATTAAAGAAATGCACTTAGGTTTACTTGATGTATTCGAAGATTCCCGATAGGTATTTCCCATTTTCGAAGAGTCACTTCCATGCTGACTATTTGACAAATCGGTTATTACTTCCAACCCCTCAGCAGTAAATCTCCCATCCCTTGTCTGAAGTCGATTAATCGATTCTGAGCTCTGTGATTGTGATAATCGAATCGCGTTGTAATGATGGAGAAGAACATTCTAAGTTGGAATGATGGTTAACAGAAATTGGATTTCAGTTGAGTGAAAATTCTCAAAAGTATGTATTATATAGCATGATATCTAATCAATTTTATTTTTAGAAATAAATTAATCAATAAATTTTCTATCTTGTCTACTGGTCATAGCAAAAACACTGTAGTGCTTGACTACAATATTTAAACGTTTCGGGGATTTACGTCTAGTTCATGCTTGATCGGCTACATATGGAACATTAAGATCTTTATGGATAATTTTAATTATGACAAAGTAATAAATATCGATAACATTACGAGGGATTTTGCATTGCATGGATTAGATACGAGAGGGATTCGAAGGTTTTGTGGTATGAATAGTCATATGGATCAGTCTTTTGTAATGGACTGGAAGTTTAGACCGTTTGTCTAGTAAATGTTGTAATAGTCGGAATCCATGTGCAGTTTCCTGTCTTTTCAGTCTTGTGTGAGGATTCCTACTTAGTTGTTAGTGACTTCATCTCTAAGACGAACGCCCTGACAGATGCAAGACATCAAGCAACAAAGCCTCTATTTATTAATTGTAATTATTTATTTTATTTTATATTTTTCTCAAACTATTTTTTTTACATGAGTCAGTCATTTATTTTATTAATTCTCTAAATGATATTTTTTTTTTTGGAAGATCGTTGATTGACCGTGTGGAATACATAAAAGGAAGCGTGTGATAAAAAAAAAAATTCAAGTAGTAGTTAAACTAATTATTGTGAACATTTAGTCTCACTTTGCAGGGCTTCATCATGAAAAAAAAAATAAAACACAACTAAAATAATGTAATAAAGTAAGATAATAGATAAAATGAAATAAAAGTAAACTAAATAGCTATGATTTACAATATTTTAAAATTTATTAATACAAAATTAAATAATAATAAATTTAAAAAATAGATAAAAAAGAAATATAAAAATACAGTACACACTAAAATATGGAAAAATAAGGGACGTCAGAATAAAATAAAGATAAATAAAAAAAGAAAAAGGAAAATAATGAAAAGCATTGATGTTTTTGAGTGGAATATGGTCCGGGTGTGGTAAAAAAAAGTAAATGATTATACTATTTTTATTGAGCCAACGTTTCGCTCCACGTTGCAGGGCTTCGTCAGGGCTACAAAAGATACAAACACTTGACATAGTTACAAAAAAAAGAAAAAACATAAGTGGAAAATAACAGGGGTATACAATGAAAAGTAAAATATAATAAGAAAAATTAAAGGTTGTAAACAGTAAATGAAAAGGGTAATAGTAACAGATAGATAAGAGATAAAATAAGAGAAGAAATATTGAAGAAAGTACAAATTAAGAGATGAAAAAAGAAGTGTGTATCTTGTGTTTGTATCTTTTGTAGCCCTGACGAAGCCCTGCAACATGGGGCGAAACGTTGGCTCAATAAAAATAGTATATCCGGTTACTATTTGAGTTTTTTTGACCGCACCTGGACCATATTCCATTCATCTATACACGCGGTCAATTAATAATCTTCCAGTATTGATGTTTTTGTTTGTTATATTTTTTAATTAATCAATTCATAAATGTTTTCATTATTTTCTTAGTAATATATTTTTATTATTTAAAATTAATCTATTTTAATAATTTAAGAAAATACTTAATTATTGAATTCTACTAATATACCATATATATGAGGTTTGCATCAAATATCGTATTGTAATCTATGTTATATAACCTAAATCATGAGAACTGCAACGCACAACCAAATCCACGCTTAAAAAATAGTTTGTCACTCCTGCATTCCATTGGTGACTGTATAAAACCACTGTCACTGATTATCAATGCGTAAAATAAATGTCAAGGCTGGCTTCGAGAAAAACAAAACGAAAACAATGTGAAAGAATAGCATTAATGGCTTAGGTAAAGTGATTCGATCTATCGATGTCTTCCGCCCCGTACGTTCTACGCTCCAAGGTTACACCTTACATGTACCTTCCAATTGTAGTAGTGGGGTATCAACATCGATATTGTAATGTATCGTTATTCTGTCTTCGGTATAAGCTTCATTAATACATCGATTAATGTATACATCGAATATTTCTTATTCCCCCTACTTATACTTGGCAGACTCATAAATTTTGACTAGTAATTATAAATAGTTTTCATTAAAGTAATAAAAAATTGGGCTTGATTAACTGCCTATCTTCTCCTCTTGGGCTCTTGTACTAAGATTATTATTAATCTATGGGCTGAAAACGTTGTTACTGTCATTGAAGACGCTAGATACTACGTGATAAATTTCTATGTCAACGACTCTTGCATCATTCAATGCATCACAAATGGACATGGGACCCTACATCATTGCATTCTCCATGGATTTATTTAAAAAAGGTCATTAACCCTTCTACTCATTGATATCCATCCCGTCTTAGGAATATCCAAATCGAGATAATGAAACTCCTTATTGAGACACTATAATTAATTTTCAAAAAGTGTTTGCCATTTTCCCAAAATTAAATGACACAGTGCTTGTTCAAAAGAAGGCCGGTTGGCACCATAGAAGGCACCCTAACAGCTCTGTGATAGTTTCAGATTCGGGGCTTGTTGTTGGGGTGCGTTGGTGCATTTTAACGAGGCTGCCTAATTCCTTTGGTGTTCGCTTCTCCCAGGCCAACGAAGGAATATCCTTTGATTTTCAATTATTTGCTCTTTTATTAACTTTAATTGAAATATTTATTCAATTGAATAAATATTTTTGAGTATATCTGTATATTTGTTTATGTTTATATGTTTATACCAGAGTTTACTCCAACATCCAACCAGTACCCTATTTAATACGTTAAATTTCGGCATAGCTGAAACTCTCAATCAAATATATTATCAAGATCATATTGTACTACAAAACATAGTACAAAAAATTAAATATTGTAATGTTTATTTTATTTTAAACAATTATATCTGAATGATGTGTCTCTACTGATAGAGATCATCCCTGTCTGTATTGATAGGGTTGCTAAGGAAACATTACATATTTTAAATATCTGACGACAAAATTTTATTAATTTAACATTATAACAAAAAAATTTTTTTTTCTTACTTCATTTATTAAATAAATACAGATTACATAATTAATATATATCTAAAAAGCAATCATTCCCGGCCGGACCCGCCCCGCTAAGACCCCCGGGGAGCGACGGTCCTAATATTACTTTATTGAAATATTATTATTGAAATATTACTTTACACCGGGAAGAGGAGGCTTTAAGATAGTTAAATCGAGCAATATTTAAAAAGCGCCTGAAATCGAAAAACGGCACAAACCACTGGTCTCCTTTCAAAACGAATAAATCTTTCGCCTTTACAAAAAAAAACAATAAGTAAATTTAATGAACGTTTCAGAAAACTTGATAATCTTGGGAAGGAACGGTGGTACTTCAATCATCGATTTAAATTAGAAGGTCCCGTGGCCCATCTTCTTTTCAGACGACTCAGAGGGTTGTTAAGGATGAGATATTAAAGACTAATGGTTTTATGGATTTTGTGGATGAGTTTATTTGTGGCGTAATAAGGAGCATCAAGGATTTTACGTAGAATTTTGGGTTGTAAGGATTAGTGGTTTAGTGGAGCCCCAAAGCTCAATCCCGTATGTCCAAATGTTTCTGTTTATCATTGTACGAGAGTTGTTTTTTTAGTAAATAGGGAGTTTAGAGCGTTTGTGAAGTAGGTGTTGTAATAGGAATCTACAAGCAGTTTCTTGTCGAAAATTAAATATTTAAATTTATTATCAGATAATGTTCAGAATATTTATCTATCGGAGAAACATTTGGTTGATTATATAAGAGATGTAATTTCTTATATAAATAAAAATAAAAATAATTTAAAGCTGAATAAATATAATATATACATACTTAAATTTAAATATATAACTACAATAAATAAACTTTTATAATTTTTATAAAAAATTTCAAATTTCTAATGATTCTTCTGAATCATATTCCATTTCCTGATTGCACTTAATTTGGTTTAATTATTTTTGATTCTGTTTGTACATTATTTATATAGTTATAAATTATATAACTATATATTTATATATATAGTTATGTTAATTATTTCGATCGTGATCATCTAAAAAAATACTGTTCATATTGTTAAAATTGTCACAAACAAGAACAAAAAAAAAAAGATGAAATTTTTCTTTACTTGGCCGAATTCAAATATTTTGCTTCCGTTGAACTTGCTCAATT
The DNA here is from genome assembly GCF_000696795.3 of Halyomorpha halys. Classification (NCBI taxonomy): domain Eukaryota; kingdom Metazoa; phylum Arthropoda; class Insecta; order Hemiptera; family Pentatomidae; genus Halyomorpha; species Halyomorpha halys. The sequence goes on from NW_027109179.1 coordinate 136,738, forward strand.
GCAACTCATAGGAAACTAACACATTAACGTTGAACAGAACTGAATTTATAATGATGATTTTTTCTTTTATTTTTTACTTTTAAAATATATAAGAAGACTTAGAGAATATTCTACAGATATTATTATGGTAAAATAAATTCATATAAATTTATTTTCATGGGGTATATCGCGACTTCCTCAATTTAGTTATTGTCATTATGGAGATGAATTCAAAATAAAGAGGCCGCATGCATAGCAAATTGTTATGATTATTTTCTCTCCTTTATAAATTTTGTTATTCAAGGAGGTTATCCTTTAACTCGAACACGATCTCTTCCGGAATCGCAATCAGAGGATCTTCCTTTACTAAACTCGGATAGTGTGTCCAGTGTTTCTTATGCAATACGGCTATTGCTCATCTATATCATCTCTTGTTGCTATCTTTATGTCAATAAATTTTATTTACTTCAAGAATTCTGAAATTCGTTCGCAGCCATAAATGTAACATTAACTTCCATTTTCTCCCTTATTTCTTTCACAAAATCCAGTCAGAAAGCACTTATAATAGGTAGGAAGACTGTGAATTACCATTCCTCTGGCTTCATATAGTTAATATCCTATTGTTTATTATGATTAATTGTCATCATACTTATGGAATAAGATCTTGAAGTTATAGTTGTCCAGTATTAAAAATTTTTCTAAAGTTCATTTTACCATTTTAATAGTTGTTTATAATTTCACTGTCGTGTCTTCTCTTTTTCTGTTGTATATTTTGCGTTTCTTTTTCTTGATAATGGTTTTAGCTAAGAGCTAACCTTAGAACATTTAGATTTCTTTTTTTATTATTGGAGATATGTTATTTGTTGAAAATTAAGATCTTAAAGTCGTCTATTATTTGAGAATCAGTCGGATAGTGGAATGGGTTTCCATTTAATAATATTAGAAGAGGAACGGTTCCCAGAGGGTCCTTGAGTTGCTGCAAGAATTCAAGTGGGGCCATGTGACGAAACCGGGTTACAACAGAATTCCTAATTTAAAGCTTCCATAAGGATCGACCTATCGAACCGTTACATAAATCGATACTGTCCATGGTTATAGAATTATGCCACGGTAAATAAGCCGTATTGCTGTAGCCACATGTTTTGTCTCGTTTCGTTTCGAACTTTTCTAATATTACACTCTCCTGTATGTTTCATGTATGTATATCAGTTAAAGCATCTAAAGGTGGACTCACGGACGTATCGAGTTCAATACAAAATATGTTCAATATAATAGTTGGATTATTAAGGAAGTTATTGTTTTTTTTCTTTTGTATATTGGTGTTTTTCTAAGACAGGTATGATCATCAGGTCAAACTGACATATTTCAATGTGAATAGTAAGGATCTCAAAATATATTTACTGATCTAAAAAGTATGGATTATTCAATTAATATTTCCTACATAAAGTTAGTAAGTAATAAAGTTCTTATAAGGAAAACAATAAAATATAAAGTTTGATAAATAATTAAAAACTAATTAAGGAATAAAATAATAACAAGATATGTATAAAGGAAGGTTTCTAACTTTCCCTCCGTTTCCTAATTTTAATAACAGTTTATTTACTAATTTTACACACATGTATTTCTTGTATTTGGCAAACGGGACAGAAGTGTCATTTAAAACGATGATCAGACAGCAATAATGATTATTGTGACTGTTATATACATAGACTAAATAAGGTGGCAAGTTTAATTTTAATATTTGATACGTTGAAGGATATAATTATGTTAAGGTATTTGTTTTAAATAAATTTTTGTTGTTGAATAATTGTATTGTTGTATGCATATGTGTTGACTGGTATTGTAGAGTACCTGATAATAGAGTGATGGCCCCAAAACGTTGTTAATGATGTAGTAAAATAATAAAACATTAATAAGGAATAGTTATTAGCTACAACATATTAAATATTATGATATTAATGTATAGATCGTATGTTGACCCCATTTTTAAGGTGTTTAAATATTTTTGAGAATGGTACTTTTGGCTCATTATTTATATCATCAATTTAGCAAAATGAGTAGAAAAATACTGTATCAACAGTAAAGTGGGCCATATTAACAGAAGAATATTGGACTTAAGCAGAATCCTTGCGGGATACAGGCAATGGCCTGGTGCGTGAGAGTTTCATTCTCAACGGAGATTAGTTCTCGCGAATTACAAATGGAGTCAGTAGAGGATTATATCAAAAAACGGCTCATGAAGTCCCACTCCCAGTCGCCGACAGTTAAAGGAGCAGTGACCTACAACCTGGGAAACCTAACCTCAACCCGAAGACTGAAGTCCTGCTTCTGAAGACTGCTGCAAGACATTCTTTTATAAATTTTTAATAAATATAAAATTAATTCATAGTCACACTACCTCTATTTACTTATTATTATTATTTTTTAT